>NC_052501.1:35820132-35826175 GCF_016617805.1 Bactrocera tryoni
ACTTTTGAAACTTCAAATCGATTTTCTCGAAAATGTTATTTTTGAAGTTCGTGAACATTAGAACTCAAAATCTACTGAACTGATCCTTTTGAAAATTTGAACATTACTTCTTCACATAAATCAACAGGTAATCAGGTAGAGTTTTTTTTCCATGTCTTTCTATTTTTTATTAACAAATTAACAGGGATTTTTTGAGCTAAAATCGCGCTTTTTACTTCCAAGTGCTGCAAAAAATTGAAAAAAAAACTCTTTCTGATTACCTCGAGAAATACATTACCTTTAAAACGCATACAAATTTTTTTGTTTCAGATGATCCGGTAACGAGTTATATAAAACAATTTTTTTTCAAGGCGTTTCTAGAGATTTACCGTCACAGGCTTGTTCATTAATATTTATCATTGAAAATTTTTGTCTAATATACTTCAAAAGTTGTACAATAACACTGGCTTACACTCATTTTGGTGCCTAAGATTCTAGACCTGATTTTAGGTATATTTTGTGAGCTAATACGAAAATATCAGTCAGATTTTTCATATCAGTTCTCGTTTTATCTTTATCTTGATTGCCAATTTCAATACCAAATCTCATAAAAGTGAAAATCAGATTGACAGACTTTGTATAAAACCGGAAAAAAATAAAATAAGACTTGTAGGTAAACCAGAGCTGTCAGCTGATATCTAGTAGCACCAATACAGTTAATACTACATACCTACTTTACCGACCAGAGATACGGACAGAGCTGCACCAAATAAAAAATTTGTTTTTGTAGGCCAGTATAATATGTCAATAAATTTAATAAAATTATATTACTCATGTCGCCGCGAAAAAACACAAATATATCCTTTTTTGCTTTTAGCTCCCCCTAAATATTATATACCAGCAGTTATTTACGCAAAGGTATTTTCAAATGTTCTCCAATTTTATTCAGCAAGCTGCTGCGCACGCTCTACACTCGACTTTCTGGCACGCGATTGCGCGGCATATTTTCTCTGACTGGCAAGCCGATTTCTAAAAAAATTTTAAAATATTTTTATTGCTGTTGAACTTATAAACAATTTAATATTTATACACTGAGTCGTTATGGCGTTTGGATAGTTAGGATTATATTTCTTATCACTTAGAACCTACAGAAAAAACTTAAAGATAAAACCCTGTAAGAAAGGGTGTCACCCAACATTTTATACTCTTGCAATTTGCAAGAACCAAAACCCGGGAAATTCCTTCATGTGGTGGCAAAACTTCTATGCTGCGAAAGAATTAAACATCCATTATACAATATGATGAAATCGTCAATAAATAGGAACAAATTTGGTATTTTCTTGACTTACATATGTATATTGGAGGTAGGCCACAGACTAATAAAATGCTCACAGTGTTTCGTTCAAGTACCATACTTACAATCACCAATCATATAGAGTGCAGTTAGCCGGATGTTTTAATATTGATTATATGGGCCTAGGTCAAGTTTTCGCCCAATTTTACATATGTTAGCCACAAAGATACATTTTTATGATTAAAACACGCTCTTTTATCTTCTTTGAGATAATTCACATATTAGCCGATATATGCGGTAAAAAGTTACCCTCAGTTCTAATATCTTTATATTAGGTATATGAGAGCTAAGGGAAGTCTTGTCCCGATTCAACCAATTTTTGACAAATATTCATACTATTGAAGATAGTATATAGATTCCCTATGAATTTCAATTATGAATTATCACCACCAATGGGCTTAAACAGTTTTGGTGTAATTTGAACAATTTCTGGTCATAAGATGACATACTTCAAATGCTTTATTCCTGTAAAGTTCTATCTCGTTATATGAATGTATACCGGCAAGTGAAAGAATCAAATGAAATTTAAAACTTCGTTATATGGGAAGTAGGCGTAGTTGTAGTCCGATTTCTCCTATTTTTCACTGTGACCTAGGAGTTATAAAAGAATAATTAATTAATTTGATTCCAAATCGGTCGTGCGGGAAACGATATATGTGATTTTACCTAAAAGAGGGAGGTGACACGCATATTGTCTCTGGTATTTTTAGTTATAGATTCATCGCGCTTTTAGTAGTTATTATGTGGGATGAGTAGAACTAAAAATCTAAGAATAGTATACCTGTGTGTCAAAGATTACTTCAATCCAATCAATACTTCCCTTAGTCACCATGTACCTAATTGGGGGAAAACTTGACCTAGCCCTCATATA
The DNA here is from genome assembly GCF_016617805.1 of Bactrocera tryoni. Classification (NCBI taxonomy): domain Eukaryota; kingdom Metazoa; phylum Arthropoda; class Insecta; order Diptera; family Tephritidae; genus Bactrocera; species Bactrocera tryoni. Next base: position 35,822,337 of record NC_052501.1, read on the forward strand.
ACTAATTGCAAGATTTTCGAACATCCGATTGATTGGCGATGGTATGTGAGGTACTTTAATGACATCCTGGGAGCTAATATTAACTTTCACCGAAACGTTTCAATTGATGAAACAAGTTTATGGCGATGATTGCCTATACCGTAGCAGAGTGCACGAGCGGTTTCAACATTTTCAAAGTGGTCGATTTATCGCATTTTGACCGAACATTTGGGCTTACGAAAGGTGTGTGCACGATTTGTTCTGTACAAATTGTCTGACGACCAAAAATTGCTCAGAATCCAACATTCAAAGGACATCATTAAAGAGGTCAAAAAGGACAAAAACTTCCTTTACAATATTATGACTGGTGACGAAACGTGGTGTTTCCAATATGATCTCGAAACGAAGCGCCAGAGTGCTGAATGGAAGGCACCGGACGAGCCGAAACCCAAAAAATCACGCATGGAGAAGTCAAAAGTGAAGAAAATGCTGATTTGTTTTTACGATTCCAAGGATATTTTACATAAAAAATTTGTTCCACCCGGCCAAAACGTTAATGCGGTATTCTACCTTGGAGTTTTGAAGCGTATACATACATATTATTATTTATATATACACACATGGTCAAAATAATAAGTACATACGCCCGTGTACCATTCAATGATTAATAAATTCTCTTTTATTCATGTTTAAAGAGAAATAATATCATATTTCATTTCATATATGGCTTAAATAACAAAAATAAAGAAATTTGTAATAATAGTTGAAATAGATACTTAAATTTCTAGCAAATAATAAAAAGACTAAAAAAATGGCTGGACAAAGTAATAAGTACACCCGGTATCTGTGAATGAAAAAATGTATAAGTTTGAGTTTTCTGTCATCGTAGTTATTATGTGGGATGTGTAGAATTGAAAATCTAAGAGAATCTACTCTTGATAGTAGTATACCTGTGTTTCAAAGATTACTTCAATCCAATCAATACTTCCCTTAGTCACCATGTACCTAATTAGGTGAAAGCTTGACCTAGCCCTCATATAACTAATTCAAGATTTTCGAACATCCGATTGATTGGCGATGGTATGTGAGGTACTTTAATGACATTCTGGGAGCTAATATTAACTTTCACCGAAACGTTTCAATTGATGAAACAAGTTTATGGCGATGATTGCCTATACCGTAGCAGAGTGCACGAGTGGTTTCAACGTTTTCAAAGTGGTCGATTTATCGCATTTTGACCGAACATTTGGGCTTACGAAAGGTGTGTGCACGATTTGTTCTGTACAAATTGTCTGACGACCAAAAATTGCTCACAATCCAACATTCAAAGGACATCATTAAAGAGGTCAAAAAGGACAAAAACTTCCTTTGCAATATTGTGACTGGTAACGAAACTTGGTGTTTCCAATATGATACCGAAACGAAACGCCAGAGTACTGAATGGAAGGCACCGGACGAGCAGAAACCCAGAAAATCGCGCATAGAGGAGTCAAAAGTGAAGAAAATGCTGATTTGTTTTTACGATTCCAAGGGTATTGTCCACAAAGAATTTGTTCCACCCGGCCAAAACGTTAATGCGGTATTCTACCTTGGAGTTTTGAAGCGTATACACACATATTATTATTTATATATACACACATGGTCAAAATAATAAGTACATACGCCCGTGTAACATTCAATGATTAATAAATTCTCTTTTATTTATGTTTAAAGAGAAATAATATCATATTTCATTTCATTTATGGCTTAAATAACAAAAATAAAGAAATTTGTAATAATAGTTGAAATAGATACTTAAATTTCTAGCCAATAATAAAAAGACTAAAAAAAAGGCTGGACAAAGTAATAAGTACACCCGGTATCTGTGAATGAAAAAATGTATAAATTTGAGTTTTCTGTTTTCTGTTTCCTGTTTGATTTTCATTTACTTCCTTTACCAGCATCTAGTATATCCGCCATTATTTTCAATTCCTTTTGAGATTAGTTTTGGCATACTGGAGATGAGTTTGTGCCACGTATTAATTGGAATCTCAGAACAGGTTTTTTCAACAAAATTCCCTAACTGATCCTTATTTTGGAACGATTGCTTCCCAGTCCATAACTTTAGCTCCCCCAAAGGATTTTAATTGGATTCAAGTCGGGAAATTGATATGGTCATTTAAGAGAACTCACACTATTGTCCTGAAACCAATCTTTTATCAACCTCGGAGTATGCTTAGGATCATTATCCTGCTGAAATTTCCATATTAGTTGCATATTTTCCTCAGCAGATGGCAGCATCGTATTTTCCAAGATATCTTTATATTAGAACCTATTCATGGTGCCTGAAATATGATGTATTGGTCCTACACCATACCACGAAAAACAGCCCAAACCATTATGTTGCCGCCATCGTGTTAAAGCGGCTATACCAGTGTAACACATGAAAAATTAGGCGATTTTCGTGAATTTTTTAAGAGAAAGTACGCGATTGAATATCGAAAGCTTCTTTGAACGTAATAAGGTATATTTTTAGCTATATTTTTGAATAACGTAGTTATGAGCTGTCTTCAGAGGTGTCAAAAAAAGTGCCTCAACTGCTGACATGATTCCGGCCGAATGAGCAGTTGAAACAAAAAAATTCAAAAAGTTTATTAAAATCAAAGCTATTTCCTATGCAATGGTCTACGATCTTTGAAAAATATCAAAAATTAACAAAATGGCGTAATTTTGAAAAAAAAAAATTTTAGGTAAGTTTTTTTAGGTAAAGCTTGGTCGTTTTTTTAATGCCAAATTGACAATTTTCAAAACAATCAAACAGATAGTAAGTCATTGTGTAGTAAAGGTATTTAATATTACTCAGTTTTAATTTGATCGGTTAGTTGATCGGTTAATTTCTCTTTGAGTTATGATGTCAGCAATTTTGAAAAATATTGTTTCGAGAAAAACGCGTTTAAATTTTCACTCACATATGATTATACCTGCGAGCGGCCGCTCCTTAGAATGCTGCCATCCAAAAACTATTCAAGATACGACCTTGCCCATTTCACAGGATATTTTTGGAAATATAAACAAACGAAAAAGCAAATAATTTTTTTTTTTAAGTATCACACTGGTATAGCCCCTTAAAGGTCTTTTTTGCAATTCTTTACCTTTCGGATGACGAAATTCCAGTCAGGCATCATTTCCAAACAAATTAATTTTTGTTTCGACACTCCACAAGATATTGCACTCACTTTTTCTCATCACTTGAGCCGGACCAATTTCCATGATTTTCGCGAAATGTAATCTTATCTGTAAATGCTTTTCTTTGCAATATTGGTATTCTTCTGGCTATCCGGGCAAGTAAATTAGCTCGATATAGTATTCGTCAGGCCATTCGGGAAGATATTATGCTTCCAATATCGGCTAATATTATCCTTGAAGATACCAATGGGTCCTTTTTACCAAGAGTGACGATACGGTTGTCCGTTGTTGTTGATGCCCTCTTTGGTTGACCCCGAGTTCAACATTATTTTTAATCCTTACGGCATTTCGCACGAAATACAATGACTTTGGTTTGGTTGGTATCTTTATAATTTTTCAGTTTTCAATGCGTTTTAAACATGGAGCTATACAACCGAAAGAGCAAACCATTGCAATAAATCGTCCGATTTCCTGAAAATCTTAAAATTTTGACTACTTAGAAACACGAACATCAACAATCAATTGCCACGCCCACTACAAAGGGGGGATTCAGCATTTTCTTTTCATTATAAAAGGTACTACAATATCGAATTTAATAAAATCAACCCGTAGTTGCATTCGTATACTTCACCAAACTTTCAAAATTCAATCATGAATGCAGCCTAAAGGAATTATTTTGACCACATGGGTATATA
>NC_052501.1:35826274-35997789 GCF_016617805.1 Bactrocera tryoni
ACCATGTTTTGGAGGTGTCTCAATCGGAGTGGAAAAATGCTTCGAAAATTAGTTTGAGCGAATGCAAAACTGTATAAATCTTGATGGAGAATATTTTGAAGAACAATAAAACCATTTCCGTTGATAAATATTCCTATTTTCATTATTAGGCCAGAAATATATATAGCAGCCTCCGCATTTGTAGTAGTCAGTTATTTTAATTTTCTAATACATTTAGAGAAGTAAACACAGTATTTGGCGTTGGTTTTCATTTCCAAATAGGTATGGAAACCTTCATCAGATGAAGAAAGTTGGCCATATGTGCATTCATCTGAATCTGTTAAAAGAGAAGTAATAATGTACATCAGAAAATTATTAGCCACGGATTTTCTTTATAACCGTTTCTTTTCGATGATATCTGATCCATTGGCATGTTGGGTGGAAAATAAGCAATTTCAATATTTTTCAATTGGCCCTTTACATCCCTAAGGAGCGCAGCGCAGTTGTCAACAAAAAGCAAAACATTTCTATGTTGAGAAGCAATCTTTCGGTTCAATTTCAAAAGCCTTTTCAAGAAAATCTTGCTTGTCATCCATGCTTTCGTATTAAATTAATAATCCACGTCTGGAGATTTGATTCCTATGCTTCAAAGGCAAAGGATTCTTGGCCTATCATATAATAAGCAATTTAACTTTCTCCAAAGCGGTCATATTGCATGCCACCATAACAGTAATCCTCTATTTGCTGTTTTTTTCCCCCAAAGCACTTCTCATTTTTAAACGCCATCGTTTTATTTGGTAATCACTTAAAAAACAAACACGTCCCATCGGCGTTAAAGATGTCGTTTTCGTCATATTTTTCTAACAATTTTGACAAGACATTCGTTACCCATCCATCTCGAGCTTGGATGTTGGCGGCAGCACTTACACCACATAATGTTTTTTGAACACCGGGACGATTTTTAAATTTTTCAAGCCAGCCTACACTTACTTCAAATTCTCCGCGGCAAAATGCTTCTGCGAATTGTTTTGCTTTTTCTCTCAGTATTAGTGCAGATAGAGGAAGATTCCTACCACGTGCCGCGTATACCCATTTCGGCATTGCTTCGTCAATATCCTAAAAGGTACAAGTTCGAAGCTTGCTGCGTTTAATACTGGATGCATTATCTGTGACACTGGTTGGAAGCTTATCCATGTTTTTTAAAATCGTAGATAAGCTACTGGAAGGAATTCCAAATTTCTTAGCAATGCATTTTCTTAAAGCTTTTCCCTTCTTCTTTTATGATCAGAGCTTTATTCCACAGTAATACTTATGCCCTGAGTCATTTTACAACTTAGTATCTCGCGATATGCAAAGGCAAACTGATAGCGACTGCAAGAAATATGAGAGATGGTAATGATTTCAGTTGACACTTGCATAGTTCGGTAGTTCCCCGAAATACACTTTCAATTTTATGGAAAATAGACGGTTCAAAGCATCGGTCTCTGCTTGTGCGTTGTGAAAACAACAGAGCAAGAAAAACAACACCAATAACACACAACAAAGCGACGTCGATTTCTTTATTGGGCGCGGGCGTTCGGTTTTGCCTACCACTGATGTATGTATGTAGATAAAAACGAAAAATTATTTGAATAAATTCATTATGTGGAGATTGAAAACGTTTTAATCTTGAAAAATGGTTCGTTATATGGAAATATTCGCTGTAGGGAAATTCGACCCAAAACACAGTGTTCTTATAATTGCTTCGTAATAAAGAAAACTTTGTAATATAGGAGTTCGTTATAGAGAGTTACGACTGTATGTAAATGTGTATGTAAACAAAAACCACTGTACCCTGTCAGTAGCAGTTTATTTCGTATTTTTTAAGTAAAAAAATGTTCAAATGATTCTAAAATGAATTTTAAACACATGCTTATGTTTTGAAAAATATTTTTTTTATGAATTGTTTTGGCTTTTAACATAATACGATAGATAGTAGCCTATGCCCGTCCCGAGGTTTCAAGCTACCTCATCACCAATTTTCATCCAAATCGGTTCAGCCGTTCTTGAGTTATAAATTTAAACATTAATTGCGAAATCGAGGGTGATTTTGCAAAATAGGCCGCCGTTCCCCCGGACTAAAGGAATACCCGTGCAAATTTTCACGTATTTCCATGCTGTGGTTCGGGCGTAATGAGCGGACGTACAAAAAAGGAAGTTGATACTATTTTTTTATATTTTTGTATCTTCGGCTCTGAATAATTACCTTAATATTGTAGATAGTAGAGCATCAGTTGATGAAATTAACTCATAAATGTTTTCTTTCAATGATGGAAATTTTTTAAACTTCAAAAATTTGTAAAAAAAAAATGGTCGCATAATACGTAATCCCCGCAACAATCTATCGAATGATAAAGATTTACAAAATTAAAAGAGACTTGCAGAGTTGTCAATTGGAAAAATCTGCTGTAAAATTTGATTTTTAGGACTTTCCATAATTTCAGAAAAAAACACGGTATATAGTTTACAGGTAATCGAAGGAGCTTTCGAGAAAAATCAAGAAATCAGTTCGTTCAAATTAAGTCGCTACTTATCTTAACCGTCATTAATAGTCATCGTTCTACATAACTATGTTATTAGATCTCGCGGTAATCTTTTTTATACAGAATTTACAGATAGTGAAACATACTCTTTTCAAAACGAATCAAAAGCGAAGGTGGGTTCTTTGAGAAACACTTTACAATTGTAACATATTTCACGGATATATAAGAACAGTCGAAAAAAATGAAAATAACCAAACATAGTGAACTTTGCTTTAGTAATTTGAAGCATATCAAAAATGGTCATTTAGAAAAATTTAACGACTCTGAATTGCCCTGTGTGTCCGCAGCGCCATCTAACTCTCAACTAATTGCGCACTCGTTTATATAAATTTCTCGTTACAGTTGCTACATGGTCCCATTAACCCAATATTGGAAATACAACAAATAATACCTTTTATTGGGTGAAAAGTTTTCAAATTAAATTAAATCTGCTTTATATTGACTTTGATCGGTCCGATTTGCATAATTTCTTTGGAAATTGTACCCTTGGGCAATAATCCAGGGGAAATTTTGTGAAGATATCCCGCCAAATACAAAAGCTTTCCATGAAAGGACTGTATTTTGGTAAGGTTGGTAAAAGCAAGTGCAGCAAACATATTATGCTCTCGACTTTTGGTAAAATATTTTCAGGAGTTGCCAAAACTTTATATAAAAATAATTGATTGAACTTTAGAATTACTCAAACAGACTCGAGAACATGCTTCAACGAAATTTCCTGAAACTTCGCAATAAACGCTGCTATAATAATCAAAAGCATAATTGTGGAATATGGAATATATGGAAACTAAGATGATTCGATTATTTAATTTTACTAAAAAATATTTCATTTTGAATACAATCATATTGTATAAGATATATTGGGGCCTAAGGGGTAGCATGGACCCGTTTTATCCATTTTTGGCATCAATACACATTATTACCAGAAAAATATGCCCTAACAGTTTCAATCGACGGATATTTTCCATAAAAAATCAGCCATATGCACTGCAGAGCACACATTTTATGAAATATGGGAATTCGCATTATATACATACAAAGTTTTAACAGCTATTTACCATTTAAATTCTAAATTTAATCCTACTGACGTACTAATTATTGAACTATGGCACTTTTAGTAATTAGCTCAAGCTACCCCGATTAATTTTTTGGTATTTTAAACAATCGTTTGGTGAACAAGGCCATTGCATACATATGTACATATATGTATTCTTAGCATCATATTGCAAGAGTATAACAACAAAACTACTTTGTTAGTGGACTCGTTCAAATATGTGCTAGAATGAATAAAAGAAAATTTGTAAAATACAATTTTCATACTCAAAGTAAAAAGTTGTCAAATGATAGTAGTCACGAGGATTACTTCGGTAGATGAACCACAGAGTATTCTGCTATTAGCAAAGTTTAATTCTGTGATATCGCCCCAGAAAATCGAAATGCTAATTGAAACCAATTTTTTTTGGCTAACTTTGAAGTGCCTTATGACCTTTGATGATTACCTTTGGCGTGCATGATCGCAATACTGGAATTTTTTGCAGAATTAAATTTGAAAACTAAAACTGCAACACAATGTCGAAATCACGTTTTATGTTACAAATGATAACCTTACAGAATTATTAATTCAAATATTAGGTTTGCAGCGCCTTTAACGCAAACGCAACAAAAACAAGTTCATGTGGACAAAATAAGAGCACAAGTCGTATTTGTGCGAACAATTTCGATATACAAATGAAGATGCAACTAAATATTTGCGTATATCACCGAGGTGCCCCAAAGCGCATAAAGGCAAATGCTGCATAATCACAAAAGCACACACTTGCCACTTCATGATTGTGCGCGACAGAGCTTGTGCCTATTTACGCAAATATATTGCCACGACACGCCGTAAGCGCTCGTGCGACAATTGTGCAAAGTCAGGAAAAGACGAACGAACTGAATGTTAATGCATGAAGTGTAAAACTAAATCCATTAAACGCCACTAGTAACTTAGTTAAGGTTACCAAATGTTTCGAAAGTGTTAAGCAATTGAACAAGCGCCTTCGGTTAACAATCTCCTCGTTTTTCCTATTAAAACCAATCGATTAAGGTAATGCTCAAACTTATAACAAAAAGTATTTTTACAGCTCTTAAAGGGACTTCCGGTAATAGAAACTTTTTATGTTAACCAATACGAAAGATTTAGAGTCTTTATAAAGATGTCCTCTAAAATTATAGTTTATATTCAGACCACAAGAAACACTACATATAAAAAAGTGTTACTGTTGGTATTAAGGGAGTGTAGTAATGTGCAAGAACAGTAAGGCAGGCTCAACATTATCGAACCTGTTTGGTCCACTGGCAACCCTCCCAGTGTTTATTCATGCGTTTAAGAGCTACTTGGTGTGCATTTCACGATTGTTTTTGGATGCAATACGCAAAAATTGACTTAACTATTGAAAGCCATTAAGTCAGCGGAGAGTGTACAGTAGTAAACAACTGAAATTCTAATGCAAACAAGATGTGCAAGCAAAAATCCTTACCGCTCAAACAAAACACCAATAAATCTAACAATTAAAAGAAAAGTTACTAAGTAATGCTATATGACAAAGTAAATAAACAAGCAATGTTTACAAAAACGAGAAGCTTGCGTATGAAATATGTGCATATGTGCACAGATTAGGGGTGCAAAAAACATAGATGCATCGGAAACATCCGATGTATCGAAGAAAACCGATGTTTTCGACCTTCCGATATGCATCGATATATCGATATATTTTTTTCGATGCATCAACCAGTGATTATAATGTGCCTGCACTATTTATTTATTTATATACTACAAATTAATACTTCAATAAAAGAGTATGAGTATAGCAACGTTTACAACATTATATTACATCTATAACCGCTTGTACTTTATTATTATACCCATCAGACAGGTAGCGAATAAGTTGTCTTGAAAATGTGTCAGTTTTAGCTAATTCCACGCTATTTGGAAGTCTCAAAAAATTGCATTTTCAAGATCCGCTAGCCTTCGCAAATGCCATCCAAAAAATTAAGGATCTTGTAAATATTAATCTTGGCGAAAACCATATCGAATCCGATTCAGATAAATCGGACGGGACTTTAGAAGATTTCAGTCTTTGGAGTGACCACCACAAATTAGTGCACAAAAAGTGGAAATCCAATAGAAGCGAGAAAAGCGTTTCCGATGAGTTATTAGCCTACTTAAAAGCAACAGTTGACCGGTTAAATGAAAGTCCTTTGGAGATTTGGGCAGATTTTGAATAGCAATTTCCAAAACTGTTTCACATAGCGTATAAGCATTTAACGATTGTCGCGACTTCAGTACCTTCTGAAAGACTTTTTTCACTCAAGTGTCTTCTCAAGTGTTAAATCAACAGCAATAAATTTTATTTCTCCAAAGCTTGGAAAAATATGTAAATAAACAAAATACTTTATTTTTGTGTATAATTTTCTTATTGTATATTTTTCATTGAAAGAATCTGTTGGTAATTTTATTCAATGAATCGAAAATATCGATGTATTTATACGATACATCGATGCAACATATCGGAAAAAATATTGATGTATTTGGTTCCCCGCCGGGGGAAGCAGAGGAAGAGGAAGACCTCCACTCCGTTGGAAGGACCAAGTGGAGAAGGACCTGGCTCGCTTGGAATATCCAATTGGCGCCATGTATCGAAAAGAAGAAACGACTGGCGCGCTGTTGTTAACTCGGCTATAATCGCGTAAGCGGTGTCTACGCCAATTAAGAAGAAGATTAGGTTGTCAAATATCTCCCTTCCGCTTTTTTGTCTTTTGAATTTCGCGGCTATGTATAAAGCACTACAGAGCTCGTATCTGGCAATACTATACGTCTTTGAAAAGTCTTGACATAACCTACAAAACGACGCTATGCATTATAAGTTTGGATATTGCATTCAACAGTTATAGACGTGTAAACATGGAGTTCACTAACGCCGAAATTCGCGCTATTTTAAAGTTTTCCTTCGTTAAAGGCAAGTCCGCTAAAGAAACGTTCCGTAAGAATAATGGTGTTTAGGGGAATGGTACTCTATCACTTCGAACTGCGGAGGAATGGCTTCAACGATTCAGAGCGGGTGAAAACGACACCATGGATAAGCCAGCCGGCGGAAGAACTGTGTCAGTAAGTCGTCACTTGTGAATATGCCTTCAACCGTACTGCAGCCTTTCGAGAGCGTTTGAATAAAAAGCAAGCGTATTTTTATTCCGTTTCCTTCCGTTTCCTTGCATGCCATTAAGACCGTTCATGTCATCCTGATCTCTCTCTCGGAATTTCATTATGTAACGTTTTCAGCGACTTACGTACTTCCTGCACTGGTACAATAGCCATGTGGATGACACAATCTCATCGGCTATTTCATTTCACAGATTGCCCTTGTAGTCTGAAACACTGTATATACGTATGAAGCCACGTTCCGGCAGCACCTATGTATATCTACTACCTCTAAGGACATTCTCTGACGCAGTAAGTCACATTTGACATATAAACGTTTCTTCTTTTAGCTATCTCAACAATCTTATTGCAAATTTCTGATTTCAAGACAATGCAATATTCCGGCCGCTTGAAGAGTCGCCTGAGATCTAGCTCCGCGCAATAGAGACCGGCGCCCACTCCATCAGCCATTTTTAAGTCGTCCGTTTAGACACGTTTATATCATATTTTCAAAAATAATGAGATGGAATAGTTTCCATGTCCGAAATTCGAACTCCAAATAGGAGGATCTCAGCCCTTAAAATAAGCTTTTCAAAAGAATATCGTCAAATATAACATAAAATTACAAGTATTTAACATTTCTGAATAAAATCGATTCACAACTTCATTTATCTTCAATAAGCCGTGTAAAAATAATTCCAAAACATAAGCCTAAGAGTGCAACAAAGCCTTCAAAGACTGTCGAGAGATCGTTGAAGACATGCCTCGTTCTGGACGACCTTCGAACTCTTCAATTAATGAAAATATTAAAAAAGCGACTACGGTGCTTGAAAAAAAGTCAAAAACGTATTAGAGAGAGTGCAAGAGAGCTCGAAATTTCTCACGATTCCATTCGAATGATTTTGGAAGATATTTTGAGTATAAAACGCGTCCTTGCTCGACTCGTCCAGATAAGGCTTAATTTTTTTCAAAAAAAGTACGTTAGCGAACGATTTAAAGCTAGAAACGCTATGAATATCATCCATCAACCACTATATTCACCAGATTTGGCTCCATATGATTTTTTCGTGTTCCTCTTACTGAAATTGCTACTCTATGGAACCCGTTTTCAGTCGATTGAAGGGATAAAACAAAGTTAGCTGAAGAAGCTGAAGGCCTTCCCAAAGTGTGATAAAGAAAAGTGTTTCGAAGACTGGAAAAATCGTTGACATAAGTGTAGTACATCTGTTGGGGATTACTTTGAAGCGGACGAAATAAATATTGATGAATAATTAAATATTTTGCTTTTTTTACAATTTCCGGGAAATTTTTTGTCATAATATATATACAATATATAATAATGATTTCTTTTTTTTTTTTTGCATAGCAACTTATTAAATAATATTCAGAATTCAATGAAAATGTGACTTCGATTATGTTTCCGTATGGGACCCTACATTATTCAACGTCTAGGTGGTGACATATTCCACAAAGTGACTTTGAATTAGTACGCTCATAAGTATAAACAATTGGGTGTGGGGTTACTTATCCCATTCATGATATTGCATTCTCATCTCAGTCGCGTAAACAGATAGTGTCACGTACATACGAGTAAATACGCATGCTTACGCGCATCTGCCCTTAGCTACACATGCATACATACATATGTACTTGTATGTGCATGTGTTATTCGGTTTTTATTACTGCAATATACTTGATATAAAATTTTTTAGTGATACCGTCGATTTTATTCACAATCCCAAATAAGAATGCAATCACCATACAAATATTTACATTAATATGTAGTTAGATTTTATAGACTTGTTGTATGTCTGGAAGTCTATTATATCCTACATACATATTAAGGGGTTAGGGGTAGTCAGAGGCACGAAAAAATTAAAATTTTCAGTATTTTTTTTTGCTATTAAATCGTGTTATTGTTGACTTGAAGTCACGAAAATTTCAAAAAAAAAAAATAATAATTTCCAAAGTTATAGTTGTTTGTGTTGACCCAGTTCCAAAAAAAGGTACTTGCGGTGACAACCATAAGTCCTTGGAGATTCATCTAAAATCAATCGGACAAAAAAAAATAGTTTTATAAATAGATAAACTCGGGCCTGATCGAAGGATTTTTTTTTTTCAAAAATTAACAAAATGGCGACCTCAGGAAATTTTTTTCTAAATTTTTGGGAAAAAAATCAACAGTTAATTGGTCTTAAAAAATCGAATCGAGTTTATTATGTATTCTAAACGTTGTATAAATTTCATTAAAATCTACTGAGCGGTTTTCGAGTTACAGTTGTCACCAGTTCAAAAAACACAGTTTTGAGAAAAACGCGTTTAAAGTTTCACACTAGCGCTTTGAAGTGCCCCAAGTCTCTTTGTTATTTGTCGAATAACTCAAAACTAATTATCGGATCAACGTGAAATTTTCAGAGAATATTTTTAAGGTATCATTAACGAAAATGCAAAAAAAAATCATTTTTTGAAAATTCTAACTACCCCTAACCCCTTAAAAGAACCCTTTTCTACGTAATAGTGCAACGCGGAATTATGACACTCAAGATTTAAGGGCAAACAAATGCGGGATTAACAACAGTTGGCGTTTGTTAGACGAACGTGCGAGCCGATAACGTCAACATTATCCACGTGATTTGCCCTAATTACAGGTGTTTTCATAAACATACTCAGATACTTGTAACCGAATGTTGAGTCCTGAGCTAGAGAAAGATGTAAATAGTATTCAGACTGCTCAAACTCGATATTCTGCTTAAACAAGGTTATAGTTTTGTTAGATATTTCTTACCAAGCCTATTCCCATATAACGGTATTTTTAAAACGTATTACGGCATAAAATTCATTTTTTTGGGCATGATTGTATTATTATGATACAAAAGATGATTTTCAAACGCCTGGTTGTTCTTGTTTTAGCGGGTACCAATCCCCGTTAGGCTGGTAAAGCTTAGATAAATTGTCGTCGATGTCATCTAACGGAAGGCCCAAGAAACGTGCTGTTTCGACGGAATCGCACCGGTGAGAAGGGTGTTAGATGAGCGAGGTCGGTGGGCAGAGTCATGCGAAGACTCATTGCACGTAGGACATATTTATATTATAGGAGTTAAACCTGCTACAGTATACAGAACGAAGCTGCACAAGGGTCACTCTCGTTTCTTGCGGCAACTCGAGCTCTTCGGCTGCGATGTATGTTGGTGCTTGTCGGAACTTTGTTGCGTCCGAAGTCTGGTCGGCGTACTGTCTAATGGCGTCGACGTAATTGAGCAATGACCTCTTGATGTTCCTAAGAGGCGGATCCGCTCCAAGCAGGTGACTGCAGGGGTGATTTCTGCCAAAGTATCCCAGCAAAAATTTTCTGAAGAGGAGTTCATTTTGTTACTTAACTGGGAACATAAGGGTGTCACTATGTAGATATTCGATAGGAGACAGGTCTAAAGCTTCCTTGTCTGCTTTCCACTGCATCCAGGCGACCATATTGGTGTGGCGTCGTTAGGGACCGGCCGGCCGATTGCTTTAGGATTATTGGCAGTCAGAATCTCTATGCCATCGACTGCAATATTAAGGTCAAGTCTGTACTTCTTCCTCCAGTTTGTAAATATGGTCGCTGTGGATTTAGTGGAGGCGAGTGTAAAGTTCCGTGCAGAGAAGAAGCGAGAAAAGTCGGAGAGATAGCCGTTTACTTTTGAACACATGCCATCGATTCAGTTGAATGTAGGTATGGTCGAATTCTAAGTCGACTCGAAACTATATAATATTAATATTAATGCTCTAGCTTGGTCATAAATGTCTCCACACCATCTATGTACATTAAATGACAACTTTTCACCACATTCTTTAAGATGACGTATTCCGAAGCGTTTTTCGAATTCAGTCATCCAACCATCAATGTTAAAAAAATTTCTCTAGTAGAACTTAGCTATTGTCTTTCAAACTATAGGAACAATAATAGGAATATAGCTTCAACGTTAAGTCATAAAACATTTGGAACCAATTGTTGAGACTTACATACATATGTACTGACTTCATGCGATGCGTTTTTGTTTTTTTTTTAAGTATTTCTCGATTTTTTTATTTCTTTTTTTATAGGTTAAACCGAGGACTATGGAATTCCATATTTCGCAGATATTTCCATAACTGGAAGTTCCTTGGTGGAATCGTCCAAAAACCTTTGGTTTGTTTTCCTATGATAAAGGCTTTATATTTGGCATTGTACTTCAAAGCAAAACGACATAATTCCGTTTCAGTCAAAGTTACATATTTAAAACTTGAAAAAAATTCATTTATATTTTCTACAGGCGTTGGTCCACGTCGATTTCTCTAGATCAGCCATCTAACCTAACCCAACCTACGAGCGTTCGAAAGGGTGTTTTTAGACATATGGTTTTCAGGAAGCTATAAAACACATACATATGTATAGAATAATATTATGACCAAGTGTTTTGCTTTATCTTAAAGCTAGGAGTTTGGCATTATGTTTTAAGAATGATTTCGAAAAAGTGATATTTGTGGCTGGCTCGAGTAAATTACATTCCAATTTTTTTTCCAATTTTCGACTACTTTTTGCATCGGAAAATCACCAAATATTCTCTTCCAAAGCATCAATAATCTTGGGATTACCTGTGTTGATAAAGGACTTCACATGGTCCAGCGGGGTTAAATCATACAATCCTCCGGCCACGCCACGGGCCCACAAGACGAGAGATGCGATGCGCTCACTAAAAATTTCCCTAAGTAAATTGATTGTCTCGCAGATTGTGCGGCATTTAGCGACATTTAGTTGGAAACAAAGATCGTCCACATGAACATTCTTAAATACCGGCATGAGAAAGTCCTTAATTATGGCTATATAACGTTCCCCATTGACTGGTACAATAAGGCCGGCTTCATGTGGATTGTCATCACTCCAAATGTGATAGGTTATGTTTTTTTAAGGTACCCATTCAGCCAAAAATAAACTTCATCGCTGAAGAAAATGTAAAATGTGGTTCGAAACCTATCCAGGGTTGTTCGAATTACCCGCTCTGTTGGGCGATTATGTCGACCTAATATTAGAGGCACGCGCGGTGCCTTGACGAACCGAACTATTATTTTGGTAATAAATTTTGCACGAATTGCGAAGATTATTCCGGACTAAGTCTCTTCATTATGAAAGGGTAAACAAAACTGAAAATAAATCAAGTAACAGCTGTCAAAAAAACCAACTCCAAAAAAAGTATTGGCGCATTCGCTATTTCGAAACTTTGTTGTACTGGACGACCACTGTATTATACAAATATATATCAAGTAATTAATTATATCCATATATAAGTTCATAAGATCCATATCTTTATCCACCATCCATATAATGGTAAGTAGATTTTTACAAGCACCTGGGTTTTATAAAGCCAACATTTTAAGACAATATTGCAACTGTTAATTTCGGGCTGTTATCCCGTTAATCGGAAATACCAATGTTTGTTAATTGCTGACCTCTAACGCATTGATCAGCTGTTTGAAATTTTTGTAATTTGTTAGTGATTTGTTGTGTCAAAAGTGTCAATACAATCAAATCCTAAGCTTTGAATGAGAATTAGAAAGCGTAACGAAACATAAAAAAATGGGGGAGGAATGCACATGTTAAGCTTAATTTAAAGTTTCACGGGACTTCGTAATAGTATTTCCACATTTTATGCATTTTTGCGAAAAGCATGCAATAAACTACGAACATAACAAAGCCATTTGAATACCGGTATTGTAAACAAGTGGCTCAAACTGGTCCATGTTTTCAACCGATTGCAATTACTACAATCACTTCGCATCAGACGGAATAACTGTTTACCAATTCTTCTCAAGTCATTTAGTCGGCTTCAAAGAAAGAACCAATCAAGTATTTTGGAATTCACATTTAGCGCTTCAACTGATGGGGTGGTTTGGCAAGATTTATTATATTATATATGCCGATATTGCGTCGATATCGAATACCAGGTGCAATGACACATTTCAATGAAAAAATATAGCCAAGAATAAGAAAGTGTAAACACAGAGAGAAATTACCCAAATTTACCTTATCCAACATGTTTTCTGAATATTTTGCGCTTAATTAATTTTTTTTATTACGAAACAATTATTGAAACAAACAAGAAGCGATATTAGTTAAGCTCCTTTTTTAAAGATATATTTCTATTTTTATACGAAAAAAAGTAAATACATCTAATGCAAACTTAACGAGAATGCTTATCACTTATTTAAATGAAAAAAATATATTTATTAATTTTTCTCTTGTGGAATAATAAATAACTTTGTTTTATTATTTACTTATTTAGTGTGTATTTACTGCGTAAGCAATTTAAAGCTCTAACACAGCAAGTGGTAAACTATATTAATTTCTTAATTGTACTAATTGATTATATACACCAACAACTTACATAAATATACTAGTACAGTAAAGCCCTTATAACGGGCGCCTAGTCCTCTTGCTTTGACTAATATGCGGTTTACGAAAAACTATATATGTGACCTGGTCTACGGAAAGGGGGCTTAAGTGTCAAAAAAAAAGCAGAACAATTAATAAGATAACGAGAAACTGACGATTATTTTTAACAGCTTTTCCCAGAAAACTAGTTTTCGCACGTTAGCTACCTTTTCGTAGACCAGGTCACATATACTCCTATTACGGTTTGGATTTACATCAATTTAACTTTAGATCAACCAATTTTATTTTGTTTTCCGTTGAAGTTTCATTGATGTTGACAACATAACAAGTGAAGGTTTGACAAATGACATGACAAATGACAAAAAAATAATTACCACAAAAAGCTGAAAACTTTTTAACAAAAAATCAAATCAATTCAAATTTGTTATTGCTCAAGGTGAAAGGAAAAAGGTAAAAAAATATCTTTAGTCATTAAAAAAGTTTATTGAACCACGTATGTATATGTGTGCAGTAAATTAAAATTAAAAAAATCTGAGAAATATCGAATGGACTCATGTTATCATATTCCACAATCCTTTAATTTTATTTTTCGACTTCTGAATTGGGACCTATCTCGGCCTCAATAAGTTCGTCAAATTGTGGTAACCTTAATTTTTCAATATATTTTTACAAATAACAGATTAAAAACTTTTTAAAATTAATTTAAGTAGCTTATTTATCTGTTCTCCATTTATTTTATTTTATTTTTTTCAAAATAAAAACAAGAAAAAACGTTAATTTCGGCTGCACCGAAGCTTATATACCCTTCACAGATGCATTTCTTTTAGTAACTATGTGTTCAGTTTGTATGGAAGCTATATGCTATAGTTAACCGATCTGAACAATTTCTTCGGAGATTACATTGTTACCTTAAGTAGTAATCCATGTCGAATTTCGTGAAGATATATCGTCAAATGAGGAAGTTTCCCATGCAAGCATTTGATTCCGATCATTCAGTTTGTATGGCAGCTATATGCTATAGTTAACCGATCTGAACAATTTCTTTGGAGATTGCATTGTTGCCATAGAAAATAATCTATACCAAATTTGGTGAAGATACTTTGTCAAATGTGAAAGTTTTCCATACAAGAACTTGATTCCGATCGTTCAGTTTATATGGCAGCTATATGTTATAGTGGTCTGATATAAGCCGTTCCGACAAATGAGCAGCTTCTTGAAGAGAAAATGACGTTTGCAAAGTTTCAAAAGGATATCTTAAAAACTGAGGGACTAGTTCGTATATATACAGACGGACGGACGGACGGACAGACAGACGGACATGGTTAAATTGACTCAGCTCAACATACTGATCATTTATATATATACTTTATAGGGTCTCCGACGCTTCTTTCTGGGTGTTACAAATATCGTCACAAACTTAATATTCCCTGTTCAGGGTATAATAATTTGCACCATTTATTCAGTGGTAGTGTCCACTTCATTTTCACGGTGATGAAACCCGTAATACCACCAAAAAGTTGAAGTTTGACAACACTTCAAATGACATTTTTTGGACGGATTAAGTTGATATTTATTATACCGAATTATACTGAACTTGAATCAAAATTCCTTTGAGTTGAAAACCGTAATGGTTCAATTATTTTCGCGCCATTGAAATATACTCTACGTGTTTATAAAAAATAAAAATTGGAAATACATATTTTCGGCTGTGATAGTACACGGCGCTTTTATGAGTTCCACACTCTGACGCTTAGAGAAAAAGACAATATACTTTAAGAACCATAAAAAATCAGGAGAATACGTTAACTTTGGCTGCACTGAAGCTATAAAACCCTTAAACTAACCTACAATAACAATGCTACTGTGGTTCGATCTGAAAAATTTATTTGGAGATTGTACTGTTCCCTTAGACAATAATTCATGTTACTTATTGGAAGGCGTACTGCATATGAAATTACAGCGAATACCTTTTGACTTATTTTTGGTTAACTAAAGATCGAATAATACATTATTGGTTGATTTATAAAAAACGTATACCCGGAAATTGTAAATAAAACGTAAAATATTTAATTATTCATCAATATTTATTTTTACGTCTTCAATGTAATCCCCACCAGATGTTATACTCTTATGCCAACGATCTTTCCAGTTCTCGGAACACTTTTTATAAGCAGTTCAGCTCCTTCAGGGAATTTTGTTTTAACTCTTCGATAGACCGAAAACGTGTTCCACGGAGCGGCAATTTCAGGTTGATGAACAAGAAAAAATCACACGGAACCAAATCTGGTGAATACGGTGGGTGATGGATGGTACTCATTGCGGTTTTAGCTTTAAATTCGGTGGCAATGGTATTCTTTTTGAAAAAAATCGATCTCTCTTGCCATCTCTCAACACTTGCCTGACGATTTTCAAGCAGCATATCCCTCACTTTTTTAATATTTTCATCAGTTGAAGAGGTCGAAGTTTGTCCAGAACGAGGCATGTCTTCAACGATTCCACCACCGTCTTTGAAGGTTTTATACCACTCGTAGGCTTGTGTTCTTGATAAAACTGAATCACCGTAAGCCGTTTTCAACATTCGTAACGATTCATCACACGAAATTTGGTTAGAAATACAAAATTTGAGACAAAGTCTTTGTTCGATATTTTGATCCATAGTAAAAATCGCAACGCGCTAGTGAGGTGTACGGACTAAAGCAGCTGCTGTAAACAAATTGGTTGACAGATCGCGCTCATATTTAGCATAGTAATTAAGGACAGTCCAACCAATTTAACAAAGTACATTTTTTTAAATATCATTTACCCGGCTAAATTAATTACAATTTCCAAGTGCTTTTTTGTTCCAATGTAAATACCAAAAACTCTTTTCACCACCTTAAGGTCCTTAAACTGATAACAATATTGCTGAAAACTTGCCAAAGTACGATAATTTTATTTTAACATAAACAAAACAAAATAAATGAAAATAATAAAGTCTATGCTGGATATGCAACGCCTTCTTGCTCGTCTCGTCCCGATAAAGCTAATTTGCTTTTCAAAAAGGGTACAAGTGTGAACGAATTTAAAGCCAAACGCAATGAAATAAAATTCGCTGAAGCAGCTGAAGACCAACCCAAAAATTACTTATGAGAAGAGTTTCGAGGACTGGAAGACTCTTTGGCATAAGTGTATAATATGTGGTGAAGATTACTTTGAAGGTGACAAAATAAATATTGATGAATAATTAAATATTTTGCTTTCATTTACAATTTCTGGTTAATTTTTTATCACAATATATGTCAATATAATAGAAAAAGTTAGGAGTGGACTCTCCAAGCCCGCAAACTTTTAAATTTAAAAAGAGGTGGTCGAAGATACGCCACGCTCCGGAAGGCCTGTCGTCGAAAATTGCGATAAAATCGCTGAATTGGTCGAAAGAGACCGGCATAGTAGTCAAGAGCTGGGCATGACTCATCAAAAATTCATTTCAATTTCAATAAAAAAAAATTCAATAAAAATACCGCAAGACTTTTTGACAACCCATTATTATGAGAATGGCACCGCCCACTTTTAGCCGAAATTCGACACTTTGCCATGCCTGATTTCTACATTAACCCGCTTCCCCGCTTATTTATTAAAAAGTGACATTTTCGACAAAGCAAGTCCGAAACTAGAGCCTACATAAAGTTACTGAAATATCTGCATATTACGTTGTGTAACTGTGAACTGTTTTCGTTTGAGTGTCATCACTGTTAAGGTCGAAAAATCCCCACGCGCAGTGCCAAGTAAATACATTTCAAGAAAGTCTATTAATCAGTGTCAATGTGAAACAATTTGACAAAATTGTAAATAAATCGAAAACCAGACGACACATATACCGGCTTGCATGTAAAAGAGTCAGAATAGAATGTATGAGATATTGTGGAAAAGATTTTTTGTTTGATGAAATCAGCTGCAGAACCTGTAACCTAATGAAATCCTATATGGCGCTGACGCTACCAAATTGGAACACTTTCCTTTAACTCATAAAAAATGCATGTATATCACTTTAATATACCCATTTAAATGTACAAATTTGCATATGTGTGGCCTTGTGCAGTGAATTCTAATTGTTTATTTAGCCATTTCTCGGTGAGTATGCGTGCGTGTGTGTGTGCAATTGGATTCGCAACTGCCTCAATTAGAGCAAAAAAATGGCAAGTCAAATGTTTACGATGCACCGTTAAGTGGCTTATAACGCTGGCCATTGTAATCGTTGCGCATACAATTACAATTTGAGTATAGCAACAATAAATATACGTAAAAAGTGCAAAGTTTTACGCCACTGCAGCGATTCACATATCCACAACTAAAAGAATGCCAATAACGTGTGCTTTCCTCCTGTAAATATGATAAATTCTTAAAAGGGATACTCATCGTGACAGTGAGTTGTTTACGCGCCTGCATGAGTAGCATCTACATACAAGTGAGCACACGCGTGCGCGTAGACACAACGCGGCAAACGTGCGTTCGCTCGACGCCCAGCGCAGCTAGTTACTTTATTTACATTAGCACACACACACACACACACATACTGACAGGTGCTAAGCAAGTACTAGTACAAATACAAGTGCAAATGCGCACTTTCATCGTTGTTGTCATTTTGTAGCTTATCATTTCATTTGTGTTTGTGCTTGTGTTTGTTGTAGCCGCTTCGGCTGCTGTTCAAGCGCGTTTGGCAGATATTTCGTAGATTTTTTGGGGTTATAAATAAGAGCTCCGCCGACTACTATAGATCATTCAAAGCCTCATTGTCGTCGCGTATTGAACGAGCGGGTTAACGAGCCTACAGCAAGGCGCAGCGCAGCAAAAAGTCAACACTGAGAAAAAACTCATTAAAAGTGACTATCGAAAGTGAAAATTAGTTAATGGCATTAGTGAGTGCTAATTGAAATATATTTAGTAGAACAAAGTGCGAGCTGTGCGAACTTGCAAAAAAATAAAAAAAAAAATAAAATAAAAACGAAAAATATTTCAGAACTGTGAAAAAGGCGGTGACTTAGAACAAAATGTTTATTCAGAAAATGGTGAGTGAGCTGCCATCACTTCGCATATTGTGTGAAATCACATTTTTCAAAAGTGTTTTGCAGCAAAAATTCCAGCGCTCGAGTCGAGCCCAGCAAGCACACAGGACTTTTTCGCCGTTTTAAAATTTTAAATGCCAAAGTTATGCGATCAAATTATTATTTTACTATTTGACCGAAAATCTAACTGTATTGTTGCGTCTTAGTTGTTGTTCGAATAGCATTTTTCGCTAGTAAATCACGCACGCCGCTCAAATCGTAAAGCATTTGCTGCTCGTTTGCGATTACTTCACTTCAACTAACTCACTGTTGTTGGATTAAATAATAATTTATTTCAATTAGTGCCAAAGTGTTAATTGCAAAATTAAATACTGAACGCTTAATGTTGAACGCAAAGCAGTGCGCTTAAACAGCGTTGGCAATAAGAGCGCCAAACAAAGTACTTCCATGCACACACACACATGCGCGCGCATGCGCACATCCAAACACATATACACATACACAATAAACTTACAATACTGAAATTTATTTAGCTTATGTATGTATGTGTGTAAATGTGTTAACTTAGGCAGCGTTTGTCGCCAAGCACCTTCGGCAGCCGCAAAAGCTGCAGATTGCAAACACGCGCGTTTTCCAATGAACATACAGCTTAGAACTTTGCGGAAGAGTGTATTTGCGCGTTTCTTTGCTTTGAAGTTAACAGCCTATCGCTACTTCTAAGTAAATACCAATTATGGCTGATTCTTTGTTAAAGCCAAAACAGGAATAATTCTAAGAATGCCTGTAAAACCACACACGCGTTAATGTTACCACCTACACTCACATACAAACATACCTGCACACAGACCCAACTTAATATGCATATGGCTTAGTATTTTTGCCGCTCAAAATACATACCTTCATGATTCGCGATAATGTGCGAACTCAATATTATTGCCGCCGCTGTCGTCTGCGCCACAGCGAATGTCACGTTCTCGATTCCTTATTGTTTACATGCCGAATTTGCATTAAATTTGATTCAATTCCAGTGAATAAAGAAGGAATTGTTGGCTTTCCAGCTTTTTTCTGACTGTTCTAATTAATTCAATAAGCAAGTGATGCCCGCCTTGTACATACATATGTACGTACACATATACATATGTAAATGGAAGTGCATTTACTCGACTTAGTCGTATATATGTACATATACTATATATATAAGTGTTCATAGTATAACATGCAAATTTACCTTTTCGGTGCGCTTCGCCATTTTTATTTATGTACCTCTATGTGTGTATATATGTATGTATGTTAATTTTTGTAATTGATTGCAAGCAATAAATTTGTTTGTTTTATTGCACAAAGCAAATACAAGCATACTGCGCATCTATAAAGTGTATATTTTCTTTCTATCAATTCATTTCAAACACTTATGTATGTTTCAAAGTTAACCTGTTTATACCATGAACGGGGTATGCTAAGTTAGCCACGATGGTTGTAACACCCGAAAGGAAATGTCAGAGACCCCATAAAGTGTGTATCCTTTGAACTGGTTCCTCAACTTTAGAAATTCGATCTGAGATTTTGAACCCGTCGTTATCTCACCAAGAAGCTTTTGATCAGAACGGCTGATATCGGATCAGTAGACCATAAAACTGAACAACCGGAATCCAGTGCTTGCTCGGAAAGCTTTTTCATTTGAAAAGATATCTTCACGAAATTTAACAATCTGCTGCAATCTCCGATGAAAATTCTTGTAAATAACCTTTTGTGTTTGTGAGGGGTGTTATAGTTTCGGTGCAGGTGTTTTCAATATCGCAATCCACCAAGAGGATTTGCATAATTAGAGAACAAGATATAAAGCCGAACTTGACTTTCAATGTAGCGCCGTCTCGGCGGAACCAAAGGTCGTCCGGTTCAGGTACGAAAAGTCTTTAATCATGGCTCAGTAGCATTTCTCATTGACTGTAATGTTATGGCCGACTTTACTTTCGAAGACATGTGAACCAATGATTCCTTCCAACCAAAGTGCACATTAAACAATGACCCTTTGAGAATGTAATGGCCTCTCAATTATGGCTTGTGAATTATAAACACTACAAATGCGACAATTTTATCTGTTAACGTAGACATTCAACCAAAAGTGAGCTTCATCGCATATTGAACGCAACGTGCGATTCTTTCTGAATTTCATTAAGATTTCTTATGTATTGACCGATAGAAGTCAAATAGAAATTGGAAAATATTTAAATTAGGTATAGGGGCGGTAAGGGAGATCTTGACCCGATTTTATCTTTTATTGGCACAAGAGGAATGCTGTAATTATAAAAGTGTTCTACCCGAATTTCTATACTAGATGACGAAATACTATCATGTGGGATCAATTCTCCACAACTTTATCAGCACGGTTGTTTCTATTTTGCCAATAACAGTTTGAATGTTGGTTTTCAACTTTGACCAGATTGACCAATCGGTTTCTCAGCCATTGACTTTATGTGCCCTCAGAAAAAGTAGGTTGTAGAAGTGAAATGAAATGAAACGTAGAAATTTATATGATACCGTAATGCATAGTATTATTTGAGCAATAAACTAAGGCGCTCGGATATCAATTTTATTGATGAGAAATATGTTTGTCTTTCTTTCCGAGTTTCTCCGTCCAGGTGATATCTTAACAGATGTTTTTTTTTTTTTTTGTTGGGTGGCAATACTGTTTTCGAAGCTAGTCTTTTTGCTAGCTGTTACTTGGTTTATACTCAGTTTGGTTTGCACGTTCGGTGAATGGGCTTAAAACGAGACGGCCACCTATCCCGAATTTCACAAGAAAATTTTGTTCAGCGATTAAGCTCGCTTTTTTGTGTTTTATAGACAGACAGGGTCATTGGCCGATATTTATTCTCAAACGAAGTCCCCTTAACATTACAATCAATGAGGAACGCTATAAAGCCGTAATTAATGACTTTCTCATGTTTGAATTTGAGGATATTAATGTGGGCGATCTGGTCGATTTGGTCTGACAAGATGTCGCTACATGTCATGCAGCCAGAGAAAAAATATATAGCTATTGAGCCTTTGACGTGACCCCCACGATCGTGCGATTTAACACCGCTGGCTGAAATCTTGTGGGTTTTTGTGAAGTCGCTTGTCTGCGCAAATCACCCCCAAAACGATTGACGCTGTTTAAGAGAATATTTGGCGTGTTGTTGTGGCATATGTATATACTGTCCCTATTGCTGCATAACCTGAATAAAAATTGGGCTTATCGGCTGCAACTTAATCGAGCCAGCCGCGCCAGTCACTTCCCTGAAATTCTCCCTCATTTTTAAACCACAACAGCAAACTCTCTTTATAATAATGCTTTCTTTTTGGCCATAAAACTAAATTGTAGGCCTTTCAATTCTTCTTGAAAACCACATTTCTAAAAACAACATTTAATATTTTTATACTCTCGCAACAAAGTTGCTAAGGGGAGTATTATAGTTTTGTTCACATAACGGTTGTTTGTAAGTCCTAAAACTAAAAGTGTCATATATAGGGTTAAATATACCAAAGTGATCAGGGTGACGAGTAGAGTTGAAATCCGGATGTCTGTCTGTCCGTCCGTCCGTGCAAGCTGTAACGTGAGTAAAAATTTAGATATCATGATGAAACTTGGTACACATATTTCTTGGCTCCATAAGAAGGTTAAGTTCGAAGTTGGGCAAAATCGGACAACTGCCACGCCCACAAAATAGCGAAAACCGAAAACCTATAAAGTGTCATAACTAAGCCATAAATAAAGATATTAAAGTGAAATTTGGCACAGAGGATCGCATTAGGGAGGGGCATATTTGGACGTAATTTTTTTGGAAAAGTGGGCGTGGCCCCGCCCCCTACTAAGTTTTTTGTACATATCTCGGAAACTACTATAGCTATGTCAACCAAACTCTATAAAGTCGTTTCCTTCAGGCATTTCCATATACAGTTCAAAAATGGAAGAAAGCGGATAATAACTACGCCTTCCTCCCATACAAAGGTTATGTTGAAAATCACTAAAAGTGCGTTAACCGACTAACAAAAAACGTCAGAAACACTAAATTTTACGGAACTAATTGCAGAAGGAAGCTGCACCCAGGCTTTTTTTAAAAATTGAAAATGGGCGTGGCATCGCCCACTTATGGACCAAAAACCATAGCTCAGGAACTACTATACCGATTTCAATGAAATTCGGTATACAATATTTTCTTAACACCCTGATGACATGTACGAAATATGGGTGAAATCGGTTCACAACCACGCCTTCTTCCAATATAACGCTATTTTGAATTCCATCGGATGCCTTCTCTGTATAATACGAGTATAAACATTAGGAACCAATGATGATAGCGGAATAAAACTTTACACAAATACGGTATTTGAAAAATATAACGGGTAATGAAATCTCGTTTATCACTTTATTATGCGAGAGTTTAAAATGTTCGAAGACACCCGAACTTAGCCCTTCCTTACTTGTTTTATTAGTAATTTTTGCACAGAACGTCACTCTTCGCTTGCACCTACGATAGATCATTTGATAATATCACCAATTTATTTTATTTGTTCTAAACAGTGTTGTTTATTCTAAGCGGTAATAATTTTTGTACACTTAAGCAAGTATTGATGTTTCCTTAGCTTATGTAAAAATCATCTTAACACACAACCGTTAAATTGATGTGTATAAATAGAACAGTGCAACTGAATATTTTTAAAGCGAAAAATTATGCGCATATGTGTAAGGTGTTACTTTTCCCACCGACTAAATTTTCTATTATGCAAATAGGTTAGCTTAACTATAATTATCAGTAGGTACTTTTATGTTTAAACTTTTTCATTGGTATTGTTTTTTACGTGGCGGGTCCCAAGCCCAGCGCACAACCCTATGTAGGGAATATTTCGCCTTCTCACATTAGCTCGCCTTCGAACGGATGTTCTTAGGCTACCCAGAGGATACTTGGTCAAAGACCGGAAGTAGTGAGCTGCTTGAGCCATGTGTAAAACTAAACTCAACTAAACAGAGAAGGTACCATCTTCTATAAGAGTGTACAGCTGCTGGCGTATGCCGACGATATTGATATCATCGGCCTCAACACCCGCGCCGTTAGTTCTGCTTTCTCTAGGCTGGACAAGGAAGCACAGAAAATGGGTCTGGTAGTGAACGAGGGCAAAACGAAATATCTCCTGTCATCAAACAAACAGTCGTCGCACTCGCGACTTGGCTTCACGTCACTGTTGACAGTCATAACTTTGAAGTTGTAGATAATTTCATCTATTTAGGAACCAGCATTAACACCACTAATAATGTCAGCCTGGAAATCCAACGCAGGATTGCTCTTGCCAACAGGTGCTACTTCGGACGGAGTAGGCAATTGAAAAGTAAAGTCCTCTCTCGACGAACAACAACCAAACTCTATAAGTCGCTCATAATTCCCGTCCTGCTATATGGTGCAGAGGCTTGGGCGACGACAGCAACCGATGAGTCGACGTTACGAGTTTTCGAGAGAAAAATTCTGCGAAAGATTTATGGTCCTTTGCGCATTGGCCACGGCGAATATCGCATTCGATGGAACGATGAGCTGTACGAGATATATGACGACATTGACATAGTTCAGCGAATTAAAAGACAGCGGCTACGATGGCTAGGTCATGTTGTCCGGATAGATGAAAACACTCCAGCTCTGAAAGTATTCGACGCAGTACCCGCCGGGGGAAGCAGAGGAAGAGGAAGACCTCCACTCCGTTGGAAGGACCAAGTGGAGAAGGACCTGGCTTCGCTTGGAATATCCAATTGGCGCCACGCAGCGAAAAGAAGAAACGACTGGCTCGCTGTTGTTAACTCGGCTATAATCGCGTAAGCGGTGTCTACGCCAATTAAGAAGAAGAAGAAGATATTTTTATGTTTTTAAATATACTCGAATACGTTCTCAAAAAGAGTGAATTAAGAACGCTTTTTCCATTTGAATTATGATGTTCACAATGAATATGACGCTGATGTCATATAAATAACGAATAATTTTCATATTTATTGCCAAAGGTCCGACTTTCACTTTAGAGGAGCCCCATACAAATTAATAAATGCGACTGACTATCATATATACACTCGTACATATACATATATGTATACATAAATATATTTATATACTTATAGTTAAATACTTCAAATGGGCGGCCAAAGGTTAATAGGGAGTAATAAGTCGTTTGTAATTTGAAGCTTTATCAATGTTTCGCAGATTTTTTACACGAGTTAAAGTCAAATCACATTTTAATTTAGTTATTCTACTCCGTTTGTAAACAAAACTCCGAGGCCTTTATGTCTTTGAAATTGTCAAATTAGATACATACATACGTAGGGCATGTCCAATTAGATACATACATACGTAGGGCATGTTTCTTCAGTTACAATCTATCTGTTATCCCTATCAAAGCAGCAACACATTTATTTTAATATTTAATCACTTTTGCCCTCCATTAGTGATATCGTAGAGAACACTTTTCTGCAGATTTGGTAATGCTGAGCAAAAGATTGTCCACAATTCACTCATCGAACGTGTTATATTGCCACTGTTGGAGACATTTTACGTAGGTTGCTATAATATATTTCTGGCCTAATAATGTAAATAGGCATATTTATCAATGAAAATGTTTCTTTGTTTTTTTTTTATTTTTTTTCTATTTTTTATTTTTATTTTTTTTTGTCGATAGCTGTTTTGTTTCGGGCTCATACGCACAGATCCATGATTCGTCACCTTATAAACGTCTTTTGAAGCACCGCGATCGTATTTTTTCAGCATTTCTTTACACCAATCCACACGCGCCTTTTTTTGAGCGATTGTCAAATTGCGCGGGATCCAACGAGAACAAACCTTTTTTACGGCCTGGTGTTCATGCAATATCGAATGTATGCTGGTGGGAGAAATGCATAGGCATGCCTCTATCTGAAGGTATGTTATATGACGGTCTTGCATTATCAGTTCACGTACGGCATCGATGTTTTCTGGCACAACGGCTGTTTTTGGACCACCTTCACGGAATTCGTCTTTGAGCGAGCGTCGGCCACGATTGAGTTCGTTGTCCCAGTTTTTCAGAGTGCTATAGGATGGTGCTTCATAGCCATACAAAGATTTTAGTTCATCGATGCACTCTTGTCTTGATAATCCACGTCGAAAGTTGTGAAAAATGATCGCACGAAAATGTTCACGAGTTAGTTCCATTTTTTGGCCGAGATGAATTTTTTAATTCCCTGTAAATAAAACAATTCACGATTAAATGACAAAACGTTCTGAGTGATGTTATGCTAAAAAATGTAAAACGTTCCAATGGAAATGTCAGATTGCACCTGGCAACACTTAGTGTTGCCCTAGGCCAGAATGTATATATCAGCCCTCGTACTAAAGAACGGTAAACTCTGTCATAAAAGTAAACACTGTCGCAATGATTACATTGTATAAAATACATTGGTTTGCCCTGGCTAACGTTTATTCAACGATTGCTGCAATTTCCCATGTTTCTATACAATTTTATCGTTCTAACGGCGTTCACGTTGTCTATGAAGCACCTCAAAACCCCAAATCCATGAGCAGAGAAGCATTCATAAAGATGCACTTTTATCGGTACTATGTTGAGTAAATCTACGTCTCAAGGGGTTGGACAATACAAAAGTTGATTCATCTGTAAATAATACATCAAACCAATGACGATTTATGTTTTCCTGCTCTCAATGCAACCTTTTTTCATTGTATTTAGATTTTTGTTTAGTCCCTTTATAACAAAAGAATGCTCAGCTTAGAGCAGTGGATTCTCAAAAAGCAGATGGAGCTTTTGAATGCCACGTGGTTTCTCGCTCTTCCTAGCTTGTCATCTACGTTTTCAGTTTCTCCGTATTGGTCATACCGCCTGACAAATACACTACTCGTAAATGGTTATCCATTTCGAGGTTCCCTAAATTATCTGCCCACGGAAGAGTTCTCTCAATAAATCCATTGATTGATGCGGTGTGTGGCGCCGTCTTGTTGAAACCAAATAGCGCCGGTTATCATAACACGATAACGATCGACGTTGCCGGTTACATTCTCAACGGCATCCACCGGCCCACAAACCACACCAAACCGTTGCTTTTTCCTGAAGAGCTGCCAGTTTGCTCTTGAATCTCTTCAGACTACCCTTCGTCGCAAATGCGGCAACTTTGCTTGCTTACATATCTATTGAGCCAGAAATGGGTCTCATCGCTGAACGAAATTTGGCTCGAAATCGTCGGATTTTCTCTGAACTTTTCAAGAGTCCAGGTTCAGAGCAAACCGATGTCGCTTGGGAAGGTCTAGCGGCCTCACTCTCACCTCTACTAGAATCACCCGTTATAATTTTCAATAAATGCCAAACGGAAAATTCATTATTGTTTTATTAAGCCATTCGAATTAGATAAATCCAATTGCCCTTCGGTTCTCAAACGTATCTTTATAAATAATTCAAACATACAAAAGTGTGTCCGAAATAACGTCATTTGGCCCACATTTAGCTGAAAAAGAGTTTTAGAGAGGAACTTGTAGTTTGAGATACTTTTAAGATTGAAATTAATTTTTCTTTGGAGGTTGCGGCAATAATCCCTGTACGTAAGTATGCCTCTCCGTTGGACTACAGGGCATACTCATTTGCCCCGCTACTTCACAGAACCTGTAAATTCGTATACATATTTAAGCGAAGAATTCCTGACGATGTCTATTATTTTTGAGTATAATACTGTATCTAAATTTCACTTTCATGTGCCATAGAGTAGACGCGCTCTATAATAAGTATATGTATGTGTGTACGAGTATGTGGAGATGCACATGTAGTGTAAACATGTTTTCAAATTATTGCTTATTATGCAATAATACGCCTTTTTGAGGTAATAAGTATTAATGCTTTTAGCATGTCACCATTCCGACAGCTTTTATTTATCTTATCACATGTATTGTACCAGCTGTCAACACAAATACAAAGCTGGGAACGAAACAAGCACAACATGCAAAACAATCTTGACCTGTCAAACGACCGCAAGAGCCCTATGTATGTAGGTGTCAGAGCATGTTTTCGCACGAACTCCAGTATTTCGGAATGTATCTAGTGCAATGCCATGGCGTCGTAATGCCAACAAAATATTGCACGAGAGCGACTTGCGCCTATCTTGCTTATGCTCGTGCCCACAAACGAGATTTTGGCGCCTTTAGCTCGCCTTGATGTTTGCGCTCATGTCCCGCTGTTCACTTCCTCATTTAATTGCCAAAATATGTTTTGTTTTGAGAAGGAAGGAAGGCGAACTCTTCCACTTTTTCTTAGCGCCTTGAGTTGGAACTTACCGCCTTTATTTGCTTGCTTAAATGCTTGACAACTCTGCAGCTGACTTAAAATGTACACATACATATGCACATATTTATACATATACGCACATACATACGTACAATGAAATGAGTCGAAAACAACAAATTAAAATTGATAAATAACAAATCGTTAGTTAAGCATCTATAGTCAGCACGAACGTTTGAATTGCCTGTCCCGATAGTTATCGAGTCGTTTTGTTTATTTCCATTAGTAATTTGAATACACACACATTCTTAAAATTGATTTCCTTCACGTACTCGAGCGTTTTCATTTTGATTGTCGCACACGAAAATGCCGCATCATAAGACGTACCTATCTAGGCATGTGCTTGTGTCTAATTCAACTCAAACGCATATGTGACCTGGTCTACGGAAAGGGGGCTTAAGTGTCAAAAAAAAAGGAGAACAATTAATGAGATAACGAGAAACTGACGATTATTTTTAACAGCTTTTCCCAGAAAACTAGTTTTCGCACGTTAGCTCCCTTTTCGTAGACCAGGTCACATATATCGAAGATACATAGTTTCTCTTACAATATCGCATTTATTTTTGCTTTACCAACGCTACATATCCGACCATATCAAGTATAGATCAGCATTATTCAAAGCAATATAAAAAACAAGAAAATCAGTCAGTTTATATGGCACCTATATACAGCAGTGGTTTGATCCGAACAATATGTTTGGAGATTATGGCGATGTCTTGGAAAATAATCTATGCCAAATTTCATGATGATATCTCGTTAAATAAAACGGTTTTCCATACAAATAGTTGAGTTTTATAGATCAGTGTGTAGGACAGCTAAATGCTGTAGTTACCCAATCTGAATAATTTCTTCGAATATTGTAGCGATGCTGTAATAATAGTTGATGCCAGATTTCGTGAAAATACTTTGTCAAATAATACAGTTTTCCATACAGGGACTTGATTTTGGCCGCTCACTTTGTATGATAGCTTTATTGGAATGGGAATATACAGACAGACGGACGTGGTTAAATAAAGTGAGCTTGTCAAGCTGATCATTTATACATCTATATTTTTGGGTCTCCAACACTTTCTTCTAGGCGTTACAAACTTAATATGGTATACCCTGCTATGTTATAATTATATTACACTAGTAACAACATAGTCTAATGGTATAGTGCCCACACATAACACGCACATTTTTTTGATTACAGTTCAAAAGCCTCTACATACTCACACATTTAACTGATTTAAAATTTGGTCGCAAATCAATACATAAACATAGTTCGCATCAAAAGAGTTACAAATACCTTTTGATTAATGAATTTGCCCCACACCCGCATTCCACATGAAAATGTCTACGAGTTTGAGCAAACGTTGATATAAAAACTTACAGACACCATTTTATTTGAATGATTTGTTAACACTTACTTTACTTAACGGTTGAGTGCGTTGTGTGAACATATTGAACATATTGAACATACACACACATTTAAATATTTAGACTGCTATGGGTCTAATATTTTTGACAACTTCGTTCGCAGGCATTTCAGTTCCTACCACTCAGTTAAGCGCCTTGCAAAAGATATTACCGGTTCTGTTACCTAGCCAACCTCATTTTACCTTTGGTCTAGAATAGAAATCGTTGGCAATAGTTTTCCACTTTGGTTTCATTTCCCACCATATTCTTGTACATTGCTTTGGAACTTGTAAATAATAATTTAATAGCCTATTTAGCCTCACTTTCAATTGAGTTGAGTAGTTTTTTAAAGAAGCAAGCTACGATTATTAATTCTCTTGGCTTAAAGATCAGTTCAGTATTCTAAAAACGTTCTCGGCCTGATCCGTATATTATTTTGATTTGATTAATTTATGAAGATTTTAAATTATATACCGAGTCATAGCTGATACTGTCAGGCTAAAAGTGCCCTTGTCGTGCTGAGGTATACTCTTGGATCGATTGGATTACCACCTACATGCTACCCAGGATGGGGCTAAGAGGGCTTTGTATGAGCAAAATTCTGGTGAAAACTTGACTCAACCCCGTACAAGGAACATCAGCATTTTCAAACATCAGGCTGACTTCATTCCTTATATATTTGTTGATGCTATGTGAGGCACCTTAATGAAGTCCTGTGACCATTTTGTTGGTCTGTGGCGTGTTAATTGTATGTAGAATTAGCAAAAATAGTTAAAATCACTCCGCCCATATGTACTACTTATAATGATTATCGTCTAACAAGTTTATGCCTAATATGTCGCACAAAGAGTATTTTTTAAAATTACCTCAAAATATGTTCGCTTGTATAACCAAGCAATGTGAAAATTAATGCACTCAACCCGTTCCTTTCTCTGCTTTCAATATACCCAATCAAATGATTACCGTCTTTTCACCTGTATTTAAACCGTTTTGCATGGTCAAAATTAGTGATGTTTTAATGAAACTAAACAACAAACAAACAAGATTTCTTAAAAGTATGGGGCTTAGCGGTGAACTAGTAGAATTAAATTGGTATTTACCTCATACCTCTAATAAATGAATTCCGATCCTCTGGTAGACAATTTTGAGATTAACTCAATATATTTAGTCACTTCGGAGGGGTTAATATTAAATATCATTAATTCATCATTTGAAGAAGAGGATGGATGAAGCACCTGAAGGAATTTCGCCGGCTTTGATTTCTGAAAGTTGCAAGAGTACAAAATGTCTGTTACACTCGAACTTAGCACTATTTACAGATGTCATTGTAAAAAAATTAATCGATACCCTGAACCACTGAATACATAGATCCTATCTCATTCAGGAATAGTTCAACAAGAATGTAATTGCAAAAAACTTTAAAACTTTCTTTTATATAAACTTCATGTCATTTAAGATTATATTTTTCTTTCAAGAATTACTTTATATGACAAATTTCTTGAATAGTCGAATCTCTCTTTGGGTGAACCAAACTAAAACCAATATATTTCAAGATATTATAAGAACACATAAGTCACGAAATATGTTCAAGTTAATATAATAACTGGTAGTGAACAAGGGCAAGATGAAATATCTCCTGTCATCAAAAAAACAGCCGTCACGACTGCGACTAGGCTCCCACGTCACTGATGACAGTCATAACTTGCAACAATAATGATACTTCGTACCGAGTTGGCAATTGAGAAGTAAAGTCCTCTCTCGAAGAACTAAAAAAATTCTACAAGTGACTCATCATCTCCGTCCTGCTATATGATGCAGAGGCATGGACGATGACAACATCTGATGAGTCGACGTTACGAGTTTGCATGATAAAGGTTCTGCGAAATATTTATGGTCCTTTGCGCGTTGGCCACGGCGAATATCGCATTCGATGGAACGATGAGCTGTATGAGGTATACGACATAGTTCAGCAAAATAAAAGACAGCGGCTACGCTGCCTAGGTCATGTCGTCTGAATGGACGAAAACACTCCAGCTCAGAAAGTATTCGACGCAGTACTCGCCGGTGGCATCAGAGGAAGAGGAAGATCTCCGATTCGTTGGAAAGACCAGGTGGAGAAGGACCTGGCTTCGCTTAGGAATCTCCAATTGGTGTCATATTGTGAAAAGATGAAACGAGTGGCGCGCTGTTGTTAACTCGGCTATAATCGCAGTAGCTACGCCAGCAAAGAAAAAGAAGAATATAATAAGTTAATAAGCTCGAATGTAAGCTCTCCGTACTTGTTTGTAATCCAAATTCTTTGAAATTTTCATTTAAACTTTAACATTTATATATATACTTTATATTAGCTCATAACGCAAATCAAATTCTACTCGTTCAAAAATAGAATAAATAGAATTAATGTCCATCATTTACATTAAGAGTTATAAATTTTCGCTTCTCCTATTTCCTAGTCGCAATGCTCTATGCAAACCGAGCCCATCATATATCATATTTCTTTACCCATGTACATAACATATGATTTTTTGTCTCTTGCATCCATCTCTGTTAACGAACATAACGTCCGAAAGATAAAACAAGAAAAAACGTTAACTTCGGTTGCACCGAAGCTAAATACCCTCCACAGGTGCATTTCTGTTAATAACTATGTGTTCAGTTTGTATGGAAGCTATATGCTATAGTTAACCGATCTGATCAATTTCTTCGGAGATTACATTGTTGCCTTAGAAAATAACATATACCAAATTTCGTTAATATATCTTGTCAAATGTGAAAGTTGTCCATACAAGAACTTGATTCCGATCGTTCAGTTTGTATGGCAGCTATATGTTATAGTGGTCCGATATCGGCCGTTCCGACAAATGAGCAGCTTCTTGAAGAGAAAATGACGTTTGCAAAATTTCAAAACGATATCTTAAAAACTGAGGGACTAGTTTGTATAT
Source organism: Bactrocera tryoni (assembly GCF_016617805.1). Lineage (NCBI taxonomy): Eukaryota > Metazoa > Arthropoda > Insecta > Diptera > Tephritidae > Bactrocera > Bactrocera tryoni. The sequence goes on from NC_052501.1 coordinate 35,858,128, forward strand.
ATACAGACAGACGGACATTGCTAAATCGACTCAGCTCGACATACTGATCATTTATATATATACTTTATAGGGTCTCCGACGATTTCTTCTGGGTGTTACAAACTTCGTGACAAACTTAATATACCCTGTTCAGGGTATAAAAAGTGCTTATAAATCCTTATGTTGATATTATGGAGGTAACAAAGGATCTCAACATCTCCATTGGATCGACTCAACAGGTTTTGGTTAATATTTCGGGTATGAAGCGTATCAATGCTAGTCCGTGTATCTTTTGCAGAAACGAAGTCGAGTGGAGGTCGCAATAGAGGTACATGACAACATAGCTACGTTAATATATCCCATCATTACTGATATCGAAATGTGAGTGTATGCATCTCACCGTAACCTTTGATTACTGCCGTGTTATGAACAAATCAAACGGTCATTAAGAATTTTTTTGGCCGATCTTTAGGCGCCTACAGTGGTGGCCATAACATATGCAACTAATACATTATTTTAGGAAAAGTATATTATCTCACTATTAAACTTAGTTTTGTCCACTTAATTTAAGAGATGAAATCGGAATGCAATTTTTATTATATATTTATGAATGAAATTTTTTGGTTTAAAAACGCTAATTAAAAGTAAAAATACCAAATTATAATAATTTCATGTTCAATCAACAGTTTGCAAAGTTTAATAGTGAGATAAATATACTTTTCCTAAAATAATGTATTAGTTGCATATGTTATGGCCACCACTGTACGTAAAGAAACTTGTCGTGAACGAGCGGATCAATCGCCGTCACATTCTACCATATCTTTTTGAACAAACGCGAAACGAGGGTCATAGCTCAGCCGCCATATTCATCACATTTGGTGCCCTGTCACATTTTCTGTTTTCCATTAGAGACATTAAAAGTCATTCACTGAAGGACATCACAGGCGGAGCTTATAGGAAAACAATTGACATACTCATTGAATATTGACTCAAAAGAATCCTATTTTGAAGTCGATGACTTACCCAACATATTTAAATTGACTTGTCAAAACCTATCTTAGCTTCTATATGGAACTGGAGCAACCGCCAGTTCACCATTTTTGTTTTCCTTCACTATAGTTATATTTTTTTTAGAAAAAAGTGATTGGTAATATCGATAAACCTTATTTTGACAAATGAAAATGTAAAGAAGCCAAAATTACAGATTTTTGTGGATGGTTATTGAGTTAAAATTAAGACAAATACAAAGTGCGTTCCAAAGTAAACAGGACTTAAAAAAAACACAGAACAACAGTGTTTTAGCTCGTTGGCCGGTGCAAGCCTTTTGAATGGCCTCTACGTCTGCATAATGCTTCCCTTTCATGGGCAAATGCATTTTTCCGAAAAAGAAGAAGTCGCACGGTGCCAAATCAGGTGAATACGGGGAGTAGTTAATGGTTAAAATGTGATTTTTGGTCAAATAATCGCCTTTCGAATGTTGGATTCTAAACAATTTTTGGTCGTCAGTCAATTTGTGCGTGCACACACCTTTCCTAAGCCCAAATGTTCGGTCAAAATGCGTTAAATCGATGTTTTGGAGATGTTCAATCCCATTTCCATGAATTTCAATGATGATTTCGGCTGATTTTTGATGAATCCACGCACAGTTTCGATGGATCTTTCGGTGATCACGGATTTTGATAGGCCCACATGTTGATCGTCATTTATGTCCTCACGACCACTTTGAAAACATTGAAACCATTCGTGCACTCTGCTACTGGATAGGTAATCATCGCCATAAATTTGTTTCATCAATTGAAATGTTTTGGTAAAAGTTTTACCAATTTTAAAACAAAATTTAATGTTGGCTCTTTGTTCGAAGCTCATTTGCGCACCGATAGTAAAAACATACTGACAATTGAAACGCAATAACTTCCCTTCCAATATATGAAGTGTCATGAAATTCTCACTGGACAATCGATAAAGATAGCAGATTCTAACAGTGGACATATAGATGGCGCCACCAGGGGGCACTAGATTCCAAAAGTTTACTTTTGAACGCTCCTTGTACATTGCCACTTCTACGTGCTTTGTTGAATACTCTTCTACTAGAAGATCTCTCCGTTAGCTCTGTTGTCCTTTTCCGTTTCATATCTGAGTATTTAGAGGATAGAAGTTTTCAAAAGTAGTCCTACTCACAGAAAATACGAAATGGGATCAAGTCCATGATAATGGTATTCGAACTTTGCCTCAAATATGGGAAAAAGTAGTGACTAGTGATAGATAATTTTTCGTAAAATTCACTTGTAACCATTTCCTTACAATAAATTGCATTTCATAAAACAAAATGGCGAGACCTTATATCTTGACCATTGATGAAGCTTCCTAAATCGCATCTATTCTTTCACTTTTTACATGGAAAATATATCTCTGGAAGTACTGAGCATTAGGTTATCGTCAATATACTTCTATGTTTAGTAATGATTGCATGACACAGTCGACTTATAAAATGATGGAAGAAAAAAATATATACAGCAATTATGCATCCTTGTTCTCAAAATAATTTTCGATTCATATTATATCAGAGCATAAAATGAAAGTACTGAAAAAAATGAACTGCTGTTGCGTAATAAAAACATGAATGCCAGCAGCATGCTGTAAACTATAATAATATCTTTAATATATATTTTCCTCATCCACCGAATCAGTGTCTAGACCTTGCGGTTTTGGTGTATTTTCCGTCCCCGCCGCAACATTGTTAAGCGCAAAATTCCATTTACGCAATCGACTTACTAAATATTGACGCGATGACATCAATGTACGTGTAGGGTGTGTAAACTTTTGCTGCATTTTTTTAATTTTCTTTATTTGTTGCTTTTTCAGCGAATTTCAATTTTTAACCGGCCTTCTCATTACAACCCTCTCCGTAATATCACGCCACTTGCGGAATACTTCTTCGCTCACATTCCAATGTTATACTCGTATGAAATAAGATACTTCAATTTCATTCTGGTGAAATATTTCGATTACTGCGTTGGAGTTTTCAGTCGTGGCCAGAAGGTGAATTAAGTCAAGAAATTTGTAGTTTCAGTAGGATCTAAGAGGACTTAGACAAGTACCAAATAGAATCAGTTCTTGTGTTTTTTAAAGATATCTAAAATCTGTTGATCTTAAAAATATTTTCTTTCTTTAAAAAGTTGAAAACAATCAAAATCTGCGAAAGACAAAACTCAAACGATGTTTATGTAGTTAAATAGTTATTACTAATGTTATTAAATTTATTTAATGAATTATGATCATTATACTTGTCTTTAACATAAAATTTCAAAACAATTTGCTATTTTAATTCTCAAAACCTTTCAGTCCAAGTTTTTGTGATATTAATGACACCTATATTCTGCATCCCTTTTGATGTGAATATCATTTCTACCTCTGCATGCAAATATTTTAACTCAGTTGCACATAAAGTACTGCCGTTCCATTAATTATCATTCCGCATGTAAATATGTATGTAAGTGGATCAGCATGATTCGCGCGCCTGCTTAAAGAGGCAACAGTCATTGATTTATGCCGCCAAAAAATAAGTGCCCCGACGAGCAGTTGCATTTACACTCGGACATGGCAGTTAAAATAAAGATATAACAAGTGAAAGAAGATGTATAAGCACAGGTAATCATTATATAATAGTTAATATATGTATATTGTGTCATATTCATTCTTCGTGCTTATTCTCGCGGACAAAAGCGTGTTGTGAAGCGGTCAAAAGTAGAAAACGTTTGCCAGCTGTTACACATACTTTACCGCTACTTTCTCTTTAACTGTGCTCCTCACACACCGACCAATGGAGATATGTACCACCTACATCTCCAAGCACAAAGTTGATTGGCGGATATAATCGCTTGCATTACGTTTTTGCCATGCAGCCACCAGTGGCGTGACCCGAATGTCCAACGGTTGTGCATCAGCAGTGGGGGCTTTGGTTTGTGTAAAGACAAATCTGTAGCAGACATCATTTGTCAATGATGATCCAGCAAACAGTCTACTGCTGTTATATTGTGCTGCCGGTAGCAGCTTCTACCAAAAATTTCTACTTTCATTTTCTTTCTCCATTGTACTATATGTATAAACGAATTATGATATGCCTGAGTATGATGGTGCCCATCAAAGACTCTGTAGGGTGTTTTAAATGTCCTATTGGTTTTATAAAAGACCCACTTAAGGTAAATGAGCTTTCAGCTTTTCTTTGCTTTTAAAGGCACACTTCTGAAAGCTCAATTATTAAACGTTAAGTAAAGGCAACGGTAGCTGTTGGTGAAGGTGATAACGTCAATGGATAAACAGTATTTTTATTTTAAATAAATTTTAGCAAATTTTTCTTTCTAACTTTATTTTAATTCTATATTCTTCTATTTATCTAGGCTATTTATGTAAATATTAGAAATAGCTCGCAAATGAAGATAGTATCAAAAAGCTCGACAATATTTGAAGAATGCATAAAAAATAATAACTTTGAACTTTCTAGAATAAAATTTCGTAGTTATACTTTCTACAAACACTATAAGTCACGTCTCGACGAGAGAAAGGTTCTGCGGAAGATTTATAGTCCTTTCAGCAGGGCTGATTTACACAAAGAGAAAAAATGTAAGCAAACAAATTAATTCTCCTAGTAATCGACTTACTACATCAAAAAATCTTTCCATTATTTCTAATAAAAAGAAAACATCAAAAACAAGAAAACTTTTATAGGAAAACACCACAACAATTTTTTCTTTTAATAAATATTAAACGATGTGAACTTTTACTGTCACAAACAGCTGTTATATAAATCTGCAACGACAATAAGGACTGTCTAGATTAGTGAATAGATTAAAGGGTTATATGCAGTTAAAAATTTAAAAAACTTATTTTTTAACTTCATTTTCTTATATAAATATACGTACAACAATACATGCAGAAAATTGCATATCGTTCCGGTGAAATTCGAAACAATACGCAAATTTTAAGTACAAGGCAAACGTTCAACGCGTTTTTGTCAAAATGATGTTTTCAAAGTCGGTGACTAACACTACACGTAAACGGCTAAGCCGATTGATTTCTTGTGCATGCTTCCTAAATATATATTTTAGTAATTAATGGAAATATTCTAGTCACCGATAAAGATTTTTTATAAAGGAAATTTTTGTCAGAATTTGAGTCTTAAATGCAAAAGAAGATACCATAATATGTTTAAAAATTTATGTGTCAATAAGTTTAAAAGTTTTCTCAGAAAAAATTCAGAAAAATTCGCTTTTACCGGCCTTTTAACCATATAAAACCTTTTAACGGTAATCTAATAACTTGGTCGAAGCATGGCAGAAGGGTAACAATGAAATATAAGGCTTTAAAAGCTAATTACTTTTTTTTTTGAATGCGAAATATTTTAGAATATTTATTTTATAATATTAAACAAATCCATAAAATTTTGTTCGATTGTGTTTGTACATAACTTAATTAAAAAGCGGAAACTCAAGTAAATAACATTTTTTTAAATCTTGTAAATAAAGTTCCATTCTGAGACGAAATATTTTTTAGCTTAATTGTTTAAAAACATATCCTAAAAGTAAGAGATAGCGAAAAATGGAAAGGTCTATAAAACTGAAGCTTATAAATCTTCCTTCAATATCATAAATAAGTTAAAGTTTTAAGACTGGTACTGGACTGTAGCTTCTAGCTAACTTACAATCAGAAACCATTGAGGTGGAAATCTTTAGCTTATAACTTAAGCAACTTAGGAAATGAAATCTTCAACATTTTTTTTTTATTTGTTAACTCCAAAAATGTACAAAGAAGCTCAATAATTTAAGAGCTCAGAGGAACTTTACTTCGAGGTGAAAAGGGTTAAAAGCAATTTAAGTGAGAAGCAAACAAAACAGTTATGGAAAAATAATTGATATTGCCAATCTTTGCAATTAGATTTAAAGCTTTAAAATTTTTAAATAATTAACAGAGTATTATTCAGCTTGCATATGCGTATACGAATATTTCAATACTAACTTGCTCCGTAAAGCTCACACAAGTACACAAGTATGCGTAAGTCAAGAATTCATACTGAAATGTACGTCGCCGGCAACACTAATTTGTACATGCATATGTATAGGCATGTAAGTTGTTTGGATTATAACACTCACCTGGCAAGTTCAATGACTTGACGCCTGTAGCTTCCTTCCGGCTTTGCTGCATGGTCTACTTCACTCTCTACCAGACTCCTTGTACTGTCTGCTTGGCGAACAATACGCTTAACATCTGTCCCATACACATATCTACACTAAAGTATTAATGTGCGGAAGTATGTGTGAGAATGCAGCAGCATTAGTGTTGTGCTCATGGTAAAAATACATAAAAATTCGCCCGAAAGCATAACAAGACAGTGCACAACAACAATAAAGGCAAAAAAAGAGTGCTATGTAAATAGAAGCAACTAAATAAAAGGAGAAAAAATAGTAAAAACAAAGCTGACTAAACAACAAAACCATATCAGGCATCGGCACATAAATAAAAACCGAGCATACATATACACACATTTGGGAACTTCTCAGCGCCCCCATTACGTGAAACGATTTCCTTACATTCACACTGCTATAAAAAAAGCTTTCTAATACATACATACAGAAGATGTACAGAGCCACTCACCTCAATGTTTATAAATTTTAAAGTAAGCAAATGGAAGTGTGGAAGAGACTGCTAAGCAGAAGTCTAAAATACTTCGGAGTAAGATTGGTAGCGAAAGTATAATCTTAGTAGCTTTGATGTATATGCATATGTATAGACGAAAAGATATATATATGTATGTCTATTAGGGTGTCCGTTATTTCCCATGTTGATTGTTTTTTTGGTAACACTTGCCGAGGTTTCAGTTTTTGTTATTCATTTCGATTTAAACCATCTGCCATGTATATAACATGACACTTTTTGATATTCTACATTAAGCAAGTAAATGTAACACTTCGGTGAACGATAATGTTATAAAAAAATTTGCCGCTATGCAACACAAATTTTAAGATTTTTTTCTTAAAAATATTCTTTAAAAGTTATACGCAATTAAATAACGCATCAAATAACCTGAGTATTCATACCAGCGATTTATACATTTTGCGTTACTCATACGACATTGTGTACTGCATATTTGATATATAAATTTTACTGCATATAAGTTTTGCAGAAACGTTTGTAAGCAAAAAATGGTCTTGACCGTTTTTGTAGACCGGAAAATTTTGTATTAGAGTACCATCTTTTCAAAGTTATAGCTTTACTTGCTTTGCAGTTAAAAATGTTATGACAAAAGAACAAATAATCCCATTTAAAAAATATTAAAATGATTTAGGCAAGGTCGTTTACGTTGGGTTCTTATTTTTATGTCAAAGGCTGAAAGTTCAACAGGCATTTGCTCAACAATCACCTTGACAAAGAACGGGCTCCTAAATGTATGTATGTATATATATAGGTTAAATTATACATCTTGTATCACCTATGTTCATAAACACTAATATATAATTATATAATTAGCGCAGAGCTCGGGTTCGGGCTGATTTTGTTCGAGAGATTAATTTTTAACAGACGCTATCGTATAGAATCGGAATGATAATATCACGTTATGCTTTATGTTTACTCCAAAGCAAAATACCAATAACCAAGGCCAATTAAAGAAACTTTTTTGTTACTTTCTGTGCTCCTCTCGCGCTTTTCATGTAAAAGAGCTTCATAAAGGCCTAGCACCGCACTCCAAAACATAGTGGCACAAAAGGACTAACACGCTTATAACCGCTTATGTTTTATATGGCATCGGCTCTCCGGAACTGTTGATTCAACTGGCGCAAGTGCAGCTTTGGTCGCCTTTCACTGCATTTGCATCCCTACCAAGTGGCTTGGTAAATTACTTGTCAGTTGCAGTGAGAGCGTTATAACAAATTGGTTGCCTCCGTTGCTGAAATCATTACTTTTATTCTTAATACATAACTTCCTTATTATTAGTAAAAATAATAATTGAATGTGTTTTATGTCCCTGGGGCTGAAGTTTAGAAGACCTTTGAGTTATAATCTTTCATTACATTTTAATATTTTCAGTGAAGCTTTCATATTTGTGTACCCACACAGTACGCAAATTTGTAATTAGAAACTTTTATAACCAAATGCCTATTTACATAACCTTTTTGAAAACCTCAGAGAGCTGGATTACTATTGAGATTTGGTTACTAAACAGCGGTTTTGTCAAAGTTTTGGTAAATGCTTTCAGTGAGGCTTTCATATTTTTTCAATCCAAATATTTTCGTGTGTTTGCATATGTCTCTCCTTTGACTGACTTGAAAAGCAATGAGAGAGGGAAAGCTTTCGCATATGTTATAAGATAATAACATTAGAAAAAACCGTAGTTCCTCCAAAATTTTAACTTTTTTGACTTGTTGCGTTCTAAAAGTGCAGCAAAATTCTGTAAGTTGCACACTGCTGTACAAATGTGTAAGTTGCACACTGCTGTACTTATAACGCTATAAACAACATTACTGACGCTGATGTGTATGCAATAATGCATAAGCGCTACCACCAGTTGAAGCATGTGTGTACTTGGCGTGTGTGAGGTTTCATTGCAACAACGATAGATTTAATAAAACACCAGGTAACGTTGTATGTTCTAGAAAGCCCACTTCTTCTTCTCTTTCCCTTCACATTTACATAAAGTGTACGGAAAGTAGTAATGTGCAGCGTTAAAAGCTGGATAATTGCTAATATGACTGACAATGTTTTTCACCCCCTTTCTGAAAAAAGTTGAATTTGGATTCTAACCCGGACAAATAATTTTAAAGAAAATGTAGTGGGTTATTTTCAAAGCTTCGAGCCAGTAAAATTTTTTTATGCAAAACAACTATATTTTAATCAAAAAGGCGTTTAAATATCCGCTCAAATTTTCTTTATTGTGGTATTAAATGTTATGAAATTTGCAGGTATAACGTTGACGGAATGACTTAAAATAAGTTTAATACACTTTATAAAAAGGTTTTTGCAAACAAAATGAAATGTTCATTTTGGGGTACCGAAATTATTTAATAATGATAATCTAATTTTTCGAAAATCCGAAAATTTCTGGGTGCAAATAGACTTTTATATAATTTTATATGTCTCAAATATTATTTATAAAAATAACAAAATAAAACTATTGATTCCAGCAACAGTAGAAACTTCTATATAAATCATGAAAATTATGTTTCATTTATATGATATCATCAATACTATTTACTAAAGATACACATATCTGTGGACTTTTGGAAAACCCGCTTAAGTCGAGATAAATAAATTTTCCCATTTCTTTACCCAAAAAGCACATTTTCATAACGGTCATTTCTGTCTTATCGGCGTACTGATAGCGTGATTAGCGACGGAGATATGAATTTTGAAAAAGCATCTTAAGTCGATATTTTTTTCTGGTGCATTTGCGAAAACAATTTAAGTCAGATAAGATAGAAAAGAGAAAAAACATTCTAAATAAACCTCTAACTATCGTTTAGAAAACCATCTTAAGTCAACTTGATTCGACGCTTTTTTTTTTTTTTATTTTGCTTTTGGAAAAAGAACTTAATTTGGTGTAAGTACTTTTTTCTCGGGCAGAACTTGAAATAATACCAATATAAAAGGAGTTCAGTTTATTTTAGAAATTATTTTATGATCACCTCTCGCCGTGTTAACACATCTTATGTCCTGCTAAGAGCATTTTCTGAAATTTTCCGAACAGAACGGCTAAGTCTGCGGGTATTTTAATTGAACTTAGGTGTTTTTTTAAATGCAAATATAACAAAAATTTGTCAGATAAGTTGTTTTTACAATGAAAAGGGGACAGATTCTTGCAAATATGACAAGAAAATTGCCAAAAAAGACACAGACATATTAAAATCCAATTCAACAGAGACAACCTCTGAAAGTTTAGTGGCAGATCAGCAAATGCGAGTTACGGACAGTGATTTAACCCCACTTTCCTTTGAAGTTAGCATATCACGTGTTCGTTCTGAGTCGCAACAACGCAAGGTTTCTGACGAATTTACAAGTCAAAGCGAGTCTGAAGAAGACGTCTTTCATGAAACGGATTTTTTAGACTCAGATTTTGTACCTTCAGGTGAAAATTCTGAGCTGAATGTCACCACCGAAAGCATACAAATTACGGCAAATGTATTAGAAGCGAACATCAATAATTTTGTCTCACCTGGTTTGAATGAGGCCGAGCTTTTTTCTACTCCTAATAAATCACCAAAACAAACTAAAAAACCAGGTCGAAATTTAAACAAGGAATACAAAAAGTCTGGAAAAAACTGCAGTGATTACACAAATATACAAGTTCTGGGGGAATGTAGAATGAAATGCAAAACAAAAATTAGCTTCGAAGAACAAACCATCCTCTTTAAAAGTTATTGGAATAGGGACTATAACTCACGTCGGCAAATACTATCAAGCCTAATTGGCGTTCAGCACAAAAAAAACTGCCACCTTAGATAACCCGAACAAGAGAGAGTACGTTTTTATTTACCACTTCGAAACTAATTCCGAAAACACAAAAGTTTGCAAGAAATGTTTCCTTCAATTGTATGGCGAAACAGAACAGAGAATCAAAACTATTTGTATGTACAAAATACAACCGGAATACGGCGGAGTCCCTCCTAATGACCGCCGGGGATGGAGTGCTCCAAGCAACAAGCTTACGGTTGAGAAGCATAACGAAGTTTTGATCTTTATAAACTCTATACCAAAATATGAAAGCCATTACAGTCGGCGTCATACTACCAAGATCTATTTCCAACGAGGACTTAATCAGGCATCACTCTATAGATTGTATAAAGAAAATATTTCTAATCCGGTGTCAGAATCAAAATTTCAGGAAATATTTAAAACTTTAGACATTAAATTTAAAAAACCCCAGCTTGATTTATGTACCCAATGCGAAACATTGAAAGAAAAAATTAAAAACACTGAGAATATGGAGGAAAAAGCTGAGATTACTTTACAATTAAACAAGAAAAAACGTTAACTTCGGTTGCACCGAAGCTAAATACCCTTCACAGGAGCATTTCTGTCAGTAACTATGTGTTCAGTTTGTGTGGAAGCTATATGCTATAGTCAACCGATCTTATCAATTTCTTCGGAGATTACATTCTTGCTTTAGGAAATAATATATACCAAATTTCGTGAATATATCTTGTCAAATGTGAAAGTTGTCCATACAAGAACTCGATTCCGATCGTTCAGTTTGTATGGCAGCTATATGCTATAGTCAACCGATCTGAACATTTTCCTCGGAGATTACATAGTTGCTTTAGAAAATAACATATACCAAATTTCGTGAATATATCTTGTCAAATGTGAAAGTTTTCCATACAAGCATTTGATTCCGATCGTTCAGTTTGTATGGCAGCTATATGTTATAGTGGTCCGATATCGGCCGTTCAGACAAATGAGCAGCTTCTTGAAGAGAAAATGACGTTTACAAAATTTCAAAACGATATCTTTATAAACGTCCCTTGTGGACCTTCAACTTAACTATTCATGATGGTGCCACCAACAAGGCCAACTGCTACATTTTGCCTGAAGCTATTGCGAAGCGTGGAGCTAATGACATCGGCTCTTGCATTTATAAGTGCCTCGCAAGCTTATCTAATGACTTAAAGCATGTCATTTTATACAGTGATTCATGCACTGGTCAAAATCGTCACTCGTATATTTGTGCTATATTTGCAAAGGTGTTGGAAGATCATCCCACAATTGAAACAATTGATCACAAGTTTCTGGTTGTTGGTCATACCCAACTAGAATGAAAAGAAAAAGAAATACACTTCTGTTTCTGTTCAACATCCCCATGACTGGTCAAATTTAATTGCTGCTACAAACAAATAGTATATTACTCAGGAGATGAAGCAAGAAGAATTCTACAATTTCAATGCATTGATGAAAGACAAATATACCTGGAGAAACAATAACACCGAAAGTTAGTATTTTACTTATAAGTAATAGTATTAATATTAGTATTTTGCTTATTTCTTATTTAAAACTTATTATTTCTTATAATTTTTTAGGTGAAAAGTTTGAGTGGAAGCTTGTAAGGTGGTTGCGGTATGTGAAAAAGGACCCTGGACTGATACGCTACAAATATTCTCTTGGCTTGGACGATCCATTTAAGGAATTAAACATAAAAGCACGGCGTAAAAGATATCAAAACTATGAGCTTGCAAAATCTTATACGGGTCCTCTCCCTATTTCCACAAAAAAAAACGCGATTTGCTAGATATGTTGCCGTTGGTCAACCCAGAGCTGCACAGTTTTTACCGAAATCTTAAAGTTGAAGGAGAATCCGTGGTTGAAATAGATTCAGATTTGGATGAAATTGAAGAAAATCTCTAAAAATTTAATTAATAAAATTCAAAAATATATATTTGTTTGATGTTAATTTTCTTTTATTGTTTAAAAATTCTTTTGTTAAATGCAAATTATTTTAAATCTTTACTTATTAGTTTTTTATTGTAAATTACATAAAGAACTTGCATGTTTTGTCTTTTATAAATAAAAACTAATTTTAGAGTATCCTCTTAAGTCTGGTATGTGTCATTAAAATGTTTGAAAAAGGAACTTAAGTAACCTATTAGGTTAAAAATTTTGTGAAATTTTTCGTCTCAGGTGATTTTTGTAAATGCTCTTACCTGACATAAGCGGATATTTTTTTCTAAAATCAGCTTGGAAGAAGCACTTATTTCGTTTAAACTTGGTTTAAAATAAAACTGTTGCGGTTAGTCGAAGATAGTTAACTTGAAAATCATAAGAAATCATGACCTTTTTATGTAATGGTCCTATTTCTTTTTAATATGTATTAACAAAAGTTTTGTTAACAGTTAAATGTGTTTTTTCGCTCTCCTGTAAAATTTGGTTTTTAGAATTAAGTGGGTTTTCCAAATGTCCACAGATATGTAAAGCCCGCATCCAATAAACAGTGATGTATAAAAAAAAAATCACAAATGTATGTCTGTGCATACATAAGTGCTGCGTATGGGACTATGTAATAAAAAATTTTCAATTTACGTTTTATTAACATAAGTAGACAGTCACTGAAGCACGGTCAGGTGGTACTATATGTATGTAAACAAATGCAAATTCAAACTGGAATTGAATAGCGAAAGTTCAACAAATATAGAATAAAAATTATAGCATACACAAGTGCATATAAGCGCTTGCAAATATAAAAAATATGTTCTATTAGCATGAGCCCCATACAAAGCAGCAGTTTTCGATAAACTTTTACTAACCAATTGCAAATAGCTTTACAACCACACAAACAAATGTATGTAATAAAATATCTATCTATGTTCGCCTTGCACATTTCATTTTATATCTGCTCTTCTTACATTCTCTTTTTGCAGATATATTTCACATTTGATTCATGAGCGGAAGTCCCGAGCTGGATCCCAACCGCCGAGGGGAAGTAGAGCAAGGGTAAGTTCTAGCAACTACAAGCATAACCAAATATAACGACATCTCTGAAATTTATATATGCTTTATATATTTATTATATACGTACTCATACAGACACCTGCGTCGCCGTTTAGTTAAATATTGCTCTTCACCATTAAATGTTACGTATACGCCACCGGTGTGCTGCCTTTCACCGCACAATACGCAGTTAGTGACTGGCAATGCTCCATTGCCGCAGCGCTGACATACCAAATAACTGTGTATGCTCACAGCTGCCATCTTCGCATAAAAAGCGATTCTGTTCTTTGCCCGCTTACCGTTCGTCGATCTGTTTGCGTGCTGTGACCTTTTTGCAGCATTTCTCAATGGCTTCTGGCGTTCGGCTGTGCCGCTCCTGCTGTTGCTGTGAGGCTGTAATTTAATTTTATTATTATTATGCGTAGCTTAAGTGCTTTCCGTGCCGTAATAATATTTTCCTAAGCGCGACGATGCGCAACCAAGCGCTGTGGGGAAGCTAGCGTAGTCGAATTAGCAGATGAAGCAGGTAATGAAATGAGTACAATAAAAATAAGGGAAGGAAATTAGCATATGTAGTTGTAAAATAATTTGCAGTACGAATCAAGCCCTTTTCTTACCAGTTTAACAATATGAATAGCTATAGAAGTTCAAAAGTATTTCAGAAACCTAACAAGTGTTAAAAATTAAATTCAACAGAGGAGCGAGTTTTATAGTTAAAAAATCGAATAGGATAACTGACAAATTTGTGCTTGCTTAAAGATCTAGAATTGAAAGGTGAGTGACTTAGGCTAAAACAGCACCCAAAATTTCTATTGCTTTGAACAATTAACCGGACGGTTTGGAACAAAAGATTTACGCTTCAACGACTAACTTAGAGCATTTAAAGTATATTTTACAATTTTCGGTTTTAGAATGGCTTTTCGATAGTATCGTCTTGAAAATAAGAAATTAACGCCATGCACCACTATCTCTTGCCATAAATTCTTAAAAATTTAACATAAAATGCAACAGTGGATTTTAGACAACTTAAAACTCTTAATTTTCTTCACTGGAATAACATGAAATGTACTTATAAGGGTTTCGTAATAAATTCATCCATTAAGTGCTCATACTAATCAAGCAGAGAATTTGTCTTGAGAAAGCTTTGGTTTCCATTTCCTTTCCTTACCTCAAACAAGAATGCAGTATAGAGTGATCAGTATTGGGTTCCCATATCCACATATCTTCTACCACGAAAAATCTGCTACAATCTTCTTTAGCAGATGCCAATAAGTTTTGGGGAGGTATTTGATGACGAAGGTTCATGTTTTTCTTGTTGGACAGCATTACTCATCAGCCTGCTAGACAGGGTACTTCGGAGCTGCAGTATTTTGTCAGGATAGAACTCGGAAGTTTTTTTTCTGTCAGTTACTTTTGGGTTGTTCTTCAATTATAAATTATACCTACAATATGATTGTAAACATTTTACAATTCCGCCCAACTTAGCAACTTCCTTGTTAAAATAGGGACACACATATACTTACATACAAACGTACATATCTCAACTTGTTCTGAGTCTACTTCACCTTTTCATTCAAACTAATCAAACTTTGCCTTCATAACATTTATATGTATATACATATGTAGTTATTTCTTTCCATTAATTCAAATAAAATTCAATTACCATTCGAGTTGATAAGCATTAATGAACTTGCTTCCATCGGACTATACTTATTAATTTTCTACGTCAGTACAACGGCAACTCATCTCACTCATTTCCAATGATTGCTTTGGCCAAGTAAGCCAGACAACGACTATCGGCTTAAATGCGAGCACTAATATACACAGGCACAGTTTCCTTACAACGGTCTAATAAAGGATATTAAATACGTTTCTTTACTTTGCTGCAGGCGCACATAAATTTTATATTCGCAAACTAATCACTACTTTTCCGACAATTTCTGACAACAAAAGAAAACTAATAGAAGTCATGATTTTTTCGAGCGGTTGGCAACAATTGATTTATTACTATATATGTATTTGGTTTTGTACAGTGCTTACTTACCATAGATCCATAAAATTCCTTTGTTAAAGAAATATGCTTTTAATTACATTTAACTCAGTATACTTATCTTAGCTTTACAGCCCGGAAAAAAATTGTTATGAAATATTTTTTTATTTTTACCAAGTATTACATTCATTTTTTGGATTTCATTGAAATCTTTGGCATTTGAACGCGATCTTGCAGAAAATCTGAAACAATAAATAGAAAAAGGAAATCACCTTGAGCATATACATATGTATGTATATTGAGCTGCAAATGATACTCTATGGCAATAGGCATATCAAATTTTATTCCAACAATATTTTAAAAAGAAAAAACTTAGAAACTTAAAACCTTATGTCTATTATCATTCTAAGGAACATCTTTTCGCATTTTTTTGGCAACGGCTACGTCTTAGATGTTTCATTCGTTGAGTCCAATTTTCGATGACACGTTCGAGCAGTTTGACTGGTAATTGGCGAATGACAAGCGTGATGTTTTTCTCCAAGGCGTGCATCGAAGCGGGCTTGTTTGCATAGACTTTAGGCTTTACATATTCCCACAGGAAAATGTCCAACGTTGTGATATCACACAATCTTGGTGGCCAATCGACCGGCCCAGAACGTGATATTATGTGCTCAAGTGTTTTTTCAGTAAATCCATTGATTGATGCGATGTATGGGAAGTGAAGTGACGCCGTCTTGCTGAAACCAAATGTCGCCGAGATCACGACCATCATTTTTGAAGAAATATGGACCGATGATTCCACAAACCCACAAACCACACCAAACCGTTGTTTTATCTAGATCAACTGACAGCTTTTGAATCTCTTCATGTTGCTCTTCGTCACAAATACGGCAAATTTGGGGACTTACATACCCATTGAGCCAGAAATGGCCTCATCGCTGAACGAAATTTGATCTTTCAAGATCTCGACAAAAAATGTGCCAAGTCATTCCATACGACAGTCCGAGTTGCTTCGAACTGTACCGAATCGACATTAGTTCCACAATACTGAACTAAAATAATATGACAGCTCGACACGACTCACGCATGATCTGTCAAAAAGGACTATTGAAAAAGTTTTTATAGCATAAAAAGACAGTTTTCTTGGTTTTTGTAAAAGACAGCTACATATACGCTGAACTCCTCCGATCTGAGCAACATGTTCGGAGATTGTAGATGCCTTTAATAATAATCTGTAAAAATACCGTTTCCATACAAGGAGTTGAGTTGAAAATACAATGGATAAAAAGAACGTTTGTACAGCGGCCTTCTTTTCTTGGACGTGTCTCAATCTTTTGACAAAGTTTGGCATTCGGGTCTGCTGCTCAAATTGAAATACTTGCTACCCAAACAATGATTCGAAATAATTGTTTCCTACTTAAAAGAAATATACTTCCGCATTAAATAAGAGGATGCATACTCGTACTTGCAACGGATAGATGCGGCGGTTTCACAAGGAAGTGTGTTGAGGCCAATGCTTTATTTGCTTTTTACCAATGACTTCCCATCTGACGCAAGGTCTGACAGCGATTTTTGCGGATGACGCAGCTTTGTTAGCAAAGAGTCAACTTCAGTATCTATTCGACGAGTGCAGACAGCAGTCTATGCAATTATCAAGTGGGCATCTAAGTGGCGCATCAAATTAAACTACATATCGTCCGATTTATATAAATAATACTCCCATACCACACCATAACAGTGCTAAGTACCAAGAAAATCCACTCTATCAGTTCAAAACAAATTGTTAGCATACAACCCAGTTTGGACCTACGGAGTCCAACTATGGGGTTGCTCAAGTCAAAGCTGTATTGTAAGCATTCAGGGATTTCAAAATATGGTATTAAGGACTTTAGTTAACGCTCCTTGGTATGTTAGATCTGCACCGTGATCTAGGCGTGAATTCAGTGGTAAATGAAATCTCAAAAATTGCAAAGGCTCAGACAGCACGTTAAAGAGGAAGCCGAGACTCATCGAAACTGCTGGGCGAGAAATCCGGTTGAAACGCAAGAAGTTTATTTCTTAACATTTAGCCTTTAAGTATTTCTACTAATTAATTAGAATATAATTGCTTGTTAGTATTTTATAATTAGCATAAGTACAAAAAAATAATAAAAAATGGACTTGAGCTCAATCGGTCAGGTTGTGTGGAAGCTATACGTAAAGGTTGTCTGATATCGGCGGTTCCGACAAATGAGCATTTTATGTAGATAGAAGCTGACCCGGTGCCTGCTTCGCACGGCAAAACAAAATAAGAAAAAAACACACTTGTTTTTAATAAAGTTGGTTTTGTTCCCAATTATTCAACTTTTAATTCTAGTTTCTTACAATCTTAGTAGATAAGTTTTACACTTACGTTTTCACTCCGGAAAGAAGATTCTCTGTACACAATGCGTTGTTTTTTAAAAAAATGGGATCACAATTTTATTTGATGAAATGACGAATGATACAATACCACTCTCCCTGGTCGAACACCAGTGGAGGCGTGAGACTTATGTTTACACAATTAGATAGGAGACACCTGTATTTATTTAAGTATATTATTATACATATGAATGTCGTACCAAACCTATATAAAATGCATAATTAGATAGTAATACAAATCTTATTGAATTATATATTTGCAAAGATTTTATGGAATTCATCAATAAATAGCTCAGTTTTAAAATATATACATATGTACATACTTATGTGCTTTCATAACAAATATACATACATACATACATATGTATACCGATCTATAAATTACATACATATATGCAGCATCGTTTGCGCATAGTAAATATGCGAATCTGTAAGCGTACATTCCTTAACATTGGAATTATTACTTTTCTCATTTAACACTGAAAATGCTCAATTCTGCTATTTTCGTGTCCCCTGATGTTAAGTGGTGAAACACGCTAATAATTTTCTGTGGTGAAACACGCTCATCCAAAACAGTAAATATCCCAAAATTGAAATATCCCTAAATTTTCGTCATCGTGAACCTTCTCTATAAATATACGTTCTCTGATAAAGACATATGGGTTGGGTTTACTCTAGTATCTCATTTTCATTGCTTATTCCTCTTAAATGTGTGCACGGTTTTTTTAAATTTATATAGCACGGATAGCCAATGAATTAAACTTTGGTTTAAATGTAAATTTATTGTTAAATGTTAATTTGTTTTTTAGATATAAGTAAGCAAAAACGCACATTTTCACATTTGCTCAAACATTGGCTCTCTTCTTTTGAAGTTTTTGTTGCACTGCTTGCAAAAAATTTAACCAATTTAACACACATACATTCTTTGAAATATATTTAATTGAATTAATGATAAATTATGAATTTTAAGTTGCAATTTTATGTACAATTTAATAAATAAAACAGCTTTAAATTACGTGTGATACTGTTCCTTTAAATGTAAGCAAAATTACTGAATATGAACTGTCAAACGACGAAGAAAATAAGCAGAAAAGGAAGACAGTAATAACCCAACGAATCAAAATGGTAGGTCTTATATACATTTTGGTTACTTTACATAGGACTCGTTTCGGATCGATGGTTGTAAGTATTAACACATGTGAAAAGTGGTGGGGTGGGGTGGTGGATCCTTAGGGCCACGCTCAATTAAGGTTATGCTATATATTTTAATAATGGAGTAATACGTTAGTATTATGGAAAAAATGTTGGTTGGGTTACTTCTGCATTAACGGTATTTTGATTTCAATGGAATTCAAATTTTTATTATACTATATTCGCGTGCTAATCGCGCGATTTTTTATTACAAATTTTCGCCTGCTGCGCTTTTCAGAGAGCTTTGAAATTTTCTTTGAAAACAGTATTATATAAAATAATATCTAATTTTTTCAAAGATGATGATATTGCATCGACGAGCGCTGCAGCAGTAATGAGTCCTGATGCTACCACAATACAGCAGTGGAATAAAGTGAAAATGGTCGAATACTTGAGCTCACATAAATTGTGTGTAGCATTTGCCGAGGTATACGGTTTGTTGCCGAAAAGCCGGCTTTGTACCATTCACAAAACCAAAATGGCATTGGACAAACGCCACCCAGTAGGATACTTCAAATGCTCTAGGGGCAATTGTAGGACGAAGTCCCTTATTTAAAGGGCAGCGGGAACGCGGTTTGAAGGCGTAAAATTAAGCTTTCCCCAAGTGTTTTACCTAATGTACTGCTTCGCCCACCGCTTTACGCGGGAAGATATTTATAGGGAGAATTATGCGAGCGTGGGAAAGAAATTGTCATCTGCCACTATCTCCGACTGGTATAGCTACTGCAGAGAAGCGGTAGTTATATTTCAGTTAGACCACCAAGAATTCAAAGGGAAGATTGGTGGTCCAGGTAAGATAGTGCAGATTGACGAAAGTAAATTCGGGAAACGGAAATATAACAAAGGTAATAATAATAATTTATACATAATGCAATTATGTTTATTCAAATACTTTTCTTTTTTTCAGGAAGACGCGTAGAAGGGCATTGGGTGCTGGGTATGATAGAGGATGGCAGTGAGGACCTCAGACTGGAGGTATGCCCAGACAATGTACGTTCCGCTGAGGTCCTCATCCCTCTTATTCGTAAAAATGTACTAGAAGGAACAACCATAAGGACAGATTTTTGGCGCGCATATGAATGCCTCCCTGAATATGGTTACATCCATAAAAAGGTTAACCATAGCGACCCTGGGAATCTTTTCATCGCCGAGGATGGCACACACACCCAAAGAATCGAGTCCCATTGGCGTGTAGTGAAGAGATTTTTTTATAAAGACAACTATAATAATCCGGCAAACTTTGCTGATGTTATAGTAGAGTTTTTATGGAGGCGGGAAATCAAAAAAAAAATACAGACCCATTTATTTCTTTACTGGGTGTTATTACATATGTCTATAACACAAAATAAAAAACCTAAAACACAAATGAAAACCCAATTTGATTATTTAGGGGGTCTTGTATAAATGGTTGGTTGGGTTATCTTGGTACTTCAACTACTTGTATGCATTATTACCGATACATATACAATTTTTAATTTTCAGTGTTTTTATTATTTAAATAAAGTGTATTTCCACTTTAATTCATTGAAATATTAAAAATACTAAACATAGAGTCACTCTATGCGTAAAAATACATAAATTTTATAATAATTAGTGAAAATTGTATGGAAAAACTACGATTTTACACCATTTTCAGGAGGCCACCCTAGAGCCCCCCGTGGTCCTAAGGGGAGAAGGGTGCTATTATTCAAAAGCTTCATTCATTACCTTTCAAATGACGGGGGTAGCAAGCCCCCAGCCCCCTCGCCCTTTGCGCAAAACCTCTTCAAAATGATATACTAAACTAAACATTCCCCAAGTTAATTAAAACGCTTAAAAATATATCGCATATTTATTCATATCAAAAAAAGAATTATCAAATTTGATTCAGTCGTATGGAAGTTATGAGCGTACATACAGTTTGGCGATTCATTTTTATTTACATACATATGTATGTAAGTATATAGACAACACGTATAGTATCGAGGTTTGGTGTAAAGACTTTTTGTTTGATATTTTTGTAACCTACATTCAGTAGGTGCCTCTGTTTTCGACGCTCTACAAATATATGTAAGTGCAAATGCGAAAAGCGTTCTCTTTTCACATACATATGTAAATGGCTTCGAATCTGATGTACTATATATACGGTGATTTTTTTCAAATCAACGATTGAGCTATTAGCTTAAGACGGTCAAATAAAATACGCCTAATTAATAAAGCTTGATTGATTGAGATTATTAAAATACGTAGAAATGTTTTTGTCAGTCAAATTTGATCAGATGTTGTATATTGTACTTTATTTTTAAATATAATATAAACGCTCTTGCAATTGCTTTCCAACTTCTCAACTATTTTGTATATACACACATACATACATAGAACTAGTTAGATGGGTATTTCTTCGGATCAACAAGTCGTATACGCAACTTTTTGTTATATTTTTTATTTTCATATAATTTTTAATCAAATTTGACTTTAACTGGTTTTGTTTTGGATACAAATAACATGATTTTATTAGAAACTAGTCTACACCCTCGGCTCCGCTCGCTCTTTGTTGTCAAGGATATCATTTATCGCGATAACAATATAATGGAATAGTTAAATTGGCAGACTACGTATTTTATTGATAAATCACTTAAGGAATATGTGGTACATGCATAAATATGTATAATGTGACAACATATTCACAGTCTCTGCATCTGCATCGTATATCGTTACACATATATGTATGTATATGCATCTTGCTATAATGAATAACAGTGTAGAGTAGAGCAAAAGAGGGCACGTCTCACGCCCTATATCTGATCATATGGTAATTCCATAGAATTTAATTGCAAGATTGACGGCTATAACCCAGATACTACGCAGAAGCACTGACTTGATAGTTCCTTTTAAATCTTGCATTGTTTGTGCATTGCTTCGGGAATAATTGTCAGCTAATATGCACTCATCTCAAATTATGATTCAATCTTTTCTTATTCAGTTACAACTATCACTATAATTCATATATACATACATATGTGTATGTAAACAAAAACCACTGTGCCCTGCAAGTAGCTGTGATATTTTATTTTGTACTAGCGTACTCAGCCCGCTTCGCCGAGCTAGATTTTGCTTGCTTTTGTTTGAATACTCGTGCAAGGAGAACGTGTCTATGCGTTGAATTTTGTTCGGCGTCTAAGTGATGTCTTTCCAAGTTGGATTGCACGTGAAAGTAATGAAGAGATCCGGTCGTCCGTACTTGCGCACGTAAGTCATAGCATCTTGGGCGGATGCGTTCATATGTCGAGGACTGCCGGTTTACTTTGCTGGCAAAATCACCACTTGGCCAATATTTGCAGCATTTTCATCATTATTAATCGCATCACGTAAGCGAATCTATTTCTCGCGCGTAGCTTTCGTTGATTCAACTGAATAAACAGAAGACGTTCACTTTCAATTTTTGCGTATATGTCGACTACAAATTGATGGAATAGTTCACGGCATTTTAACAAATGATTAAATTCATTTTGTCGGATCATAAGGCGGTAGGCATAAAAGTTCATGTAAGAAACTTTTTTTGTTGGTTCATTATTTAAATTCACTTGCATTACATTAAAATGGTAACCATCTTCGTCACGTGGAAAAAGAACTGGATACTGTAATGCATCATATAATCGGTGCGTTTCCGCAACGCGTCGAAGGTTTTCATTTCGGAGATGAATGATCACATCGCGTCACTCGAATTCTGTTTCGACCATAACCACTGCAACGTCATCTTTTACCGGTGCATTGAATCGCCGCTTATGCTCCCCGGGTTGTGTTTTGTCTGTTCTTATCACAACCTTATAATCATCTATCGGCATCTGGTCTAGAGCTGTTTTGAATGAACATATGAGGCTGTTGTGTTCATGAAACATTAAGTACTGATTGCCCAACGCCGATCAGCTTCTGCAGCTTCATTAGCGGTGAAAAAAATTGAATTGGGAGCAATGATCCAATTCTGTGGTAAATTTGACCTTGCACTTTAAAAGTGGGCATGTAACCGGCATTGTTCACTATGTTGGTTGCTCCAAAGGACGTCATTTGGAAGCATGAATTATACTTTCGGATACTTTGAAAAAATGTTTGGAAGTTGAAGTGCGCTTAGAAATGTAACTAAGAAGTGGCTCAGAGGGCTTCATCAATGGTGACAAAATAACTTTACCGTTCGAACAGCACATTCCAGGGGATTCTTTAGCGAACTTCAAAGCACCACAATGTGTACAAACTTTGTTCATTGCACCGATCCTTGTGATTGTAATCATCATCCTTATTGTAGTTGAACGCCGCAAGATTTAAATCTATTTTTTTTTTTTGTAATTGAGCTATTTGGTTACGATTGGCATCAAGTCTTTGCGTATGTTTTTGGATTGTGTCGGTAGCTCGCGATACAAATTTTTTTTCTCTATCTTGTTGAAGCCATGATCCATGCTCTTCTGCTATATTTATTCTTGTAGATATTCTTGTACGATTTTTCTCAAGGCCTAACTCACGATCATCAGCTGTTTCATTTGCTCTTTTTTCCTTAACATTCTATGATTTTGAGATTTTTTTACCAATACTTGCTTTTTTGGGTGCCAGTTTTTATTTATTACAATGATTCTGTGAAGAAATATGATTGGTGAAGAAAATTTTCCGTTGTAATAATCAATTTAAAACGCATTAGAAAACGGATACATTCGCGGCGCTACAACTTACCTGGAATTCCTAAAAATCCTTAATTAATGTGTTAAGACAAATTTGGGTTATAAAACAATAGAATATCATCATAGTAAATAAAAACTGTATTTGACAGTGCTCTGATCGTCACCAAACTTTACAGAATTACTCGTCAGGTCAATCTAAAGATTTCCTGAAAGTTTCATTGAAATTGGTCAAGCCGCTTCGGAGCTACCCGGAACATACAGACATACTTTCATTTTTATAATTTGATTTTTGAAGAAAAAATGTTCAAATGAAACTTACATGAATATTGAACACATGCCTATGTTTAGAAATTTTATTTTTTTTATTTTTGAATTGCTGTGACTAATAACATAAAACTATAGAAATTAGCCTATGCCCGCCCCGAGGTTCCAAGCTACCTCCATACCAATTTTCAACCAAGTCGGTTCAGCCGTTCTTGAGTTATAAGTATGGACATAAATTGCGAAATCGAGGGTAATTTCCAAGATGTTTGTCAGAGTCCGAGACCCTATAGAGTATATATATATATATGCATATGTAAACAACGTGACGAGCTGAGAGTGTTTAGGCAAGTCGGTCTGTTCGTATATCTGTCTGTATATATGTGAACTGGTACCTCAGTTTTTGAAATATCGATTTGAAACTTTGCACCGATCCTTTTCTCACCAAGAAGCTACCCTATTTGTCGGAATTGCTGATATCGGACCACTATAGAATGTAGCAGCCATACAAACTAAACGAACGGAATAAAATGTTTGTATGGATAACCTTGTCATGACAAGATATCGTCAAAAAATTTGGCATGGATTGTTTCCTTAGACAATGCTAGAGTCTTCAAAGAAATCGTTCGGATCGGAATAATTCTTCTAAGGAATATTTTTGGATTTCTGAAGAGTATTATAGCTTCGGTGCGACCGAAGTGAACGTTTTTTCTTCTCTTATATTTTTTTATATAAACAATATAGTGGAAATTCGGTGAAAAATTTTTATTTGAAGTATGCCTAGTCATAATTGAACTAAGAAGCACGACCTAGCTCTGCTGTATTTTATGACCGCTGCACGACTGTGATTACAGCTTGGGATAAAGGAAGTTGACACTGACTTTCATAATCAAAATAATAAGTTCAGTTTGCAGTATTTGTGTTTACTTAAATACGAAGTGAAAGTTTATTTTCAGTTCTGTAAATTGTCATATCCAGAAAACAATGTTTACCATAAGTGACTTCATAACTCTCTAAAAATGTAAACAACTGGAACTGGTCATGGTTGCGTAGTCTAATCCAAAAATACTCCCGCTGCCAAGTTACATATTTTTAAAGCAAAGCTTTTGTTAAAACATGGAACTGAAGCCAATTGAAAAAGATTTGCTTTGAATCAGCTCAACTCTTTGTCAGAGCCGAAATTTGTACCATGAATGCTTAATTGTAATCTGCTATTACTGTTTCCAGATCGATCATGCCACACACTCGGAGTTATGGAGTTTTGCAACGCTACTGGCCATTGCTCTGTCCATTTATAGTTTATGGGATTATATAAAGTCAGTACTGCTCTCACTGAAGCTGTCAGGACCGGAAGCATTACCGATACTTGGCAATTGCTTGATCATAAAGGAGAAAGACAGTAATCAGGGCTCAAAAAACTTACTTATAGAGTGATTACATTTATTGTTATTTGCAGTGCTCGCCAAACGCGTGGCAACAGCTTTCGGTCTATACGGTCCACTAATACGTGTTTGGGTTCTACTTTTCCCGTTCTTTGCCGTGCTGCAACCAGATGATTTGCAAGTCATACTCTCTTCAAAGAAACATACAGAGAAAGTGTTCATCTACAGATTGATGCATAATTTTCTGGGGAAAGGACTTATAACGAGTAGTGGCGAAAAGTGGAACGCTCATCGAAAATTCATACAACCCATGTTTCATTTGACGATTTTGGAGCGCTTCATTGGCACATTCGCGGACGCCTCTCAAACGCTCTTCGAGAACTTACACGCATCCGCCAATGAAGAAGTTAATATCGCCAAATATATCAACAATTGTGTCATAGACATTCTAAATGGTATGGTTACTCGATCCCATCTCCTCAAATTCAAATGATTAATGTTACCTTTCGTTGAACAGAAGCGGTTCTGGGTGTACCGGTGAAACGACAAGGTGCCTTAGTGGATATGGAACAATCACCATTCAGGCAGTGAGTTGATGATTCTAATTATTACCTCCTGTTCTCAGTTTCTTGTTATTTTCAGAGGAAAAGTGGTAGTCAACGAGCGTTTTTTGCAACCGTGGCTTCTGTTTGAGAGCGTTTACAAGTTTACGAAAATCGCATCAGAGGAGCTCGATCAAAAGAAGCGTCTCGACCAATTTACACGTAAAATGATCAAGCGCCGTCGTGATATGATAGCGAGTGGAACATTTGTCGGACGCAAGTGTCTGCTGGATTATATGATCGAAATATCGGATAACAACGCTGATTTCACCGAAGATGATATAGTAGATGAGGCCTGCACATTTATGCTTGCCGGACAAGATTCCGTTGGCGCTGCAGTTGCCTTCACACTCTTCCTGCTTGCTCAAAACCCCGAATGTCAAGAGAAGTGTGTTGCAGAAATTAACGATATTTTCATGGACGACCAGCGCGCCCCAACTATGAATGATTTGCGAGAAATGCGCTATGTGGAGATGTGTATTAAGGAGGCGTTGCGCCTGTGTCCCAGTGTGCCTTTAATGGCACGGAAATTGGGGGAAGAAGTGCGTTTAGGAAAATATACACTACCTGCTGGTAGCAATATATTTATTTGTCCTTATGCTACCCATCGTTTGCCACATATTTACCCTGACCCCGAAAAATTCGATCCCGAACGCTTCTCGCCACAAAACATGGAAACACGTCATCCTTACGCCTATATACCGTTCAGTGCGGGCCCCCGTTACTGCATTGGTAATCGTTTTGCCATTATGGAAATGAAAACCGTTGTCTCGCGTTTATTGCGAAGTTATCAGCTGCTGCCTGTGCCCGGCAAGACCTCCTTCAATGCCACCTTTCGAATTACACTACGCGCCTCAGGTGGTTTATGGGTGCATTTAAAGCCACGCGAAAATCCTCTCATCGATTATAGCAATTAAGAATGGTGTTTTGTGACTCCTATATTTAAGGTATTATAAACTTTTAGCTATGGTAGTTGTAGCTCTAGTTAAAGAAATGCTTGCGGGAACTTTTCACTCCCACAGCCAATAGCTGTAAAGTATTTATATGTATGTGTAAGTAGGTACATACTACTGTGATCAAATTGAAAGGTGAATTTGGTACATTTCATCTCCTTCAAAGTAATCCCCTCCCGCTGCAAAACACTTATGCCAACGAGTTTTCCAGTCATCATAGCACTTGGAAAAATCCTGATCCGTCGTGATGGCCATCAGAGCCTTCTTCGATTCAGCTTTTATATCCTCTATTGAGTCAAAACGGTGTCCGCGGTGTGGTCGTGTGAATTTGCTGAATAGCCAGAAGTTACACGAAGGTAAATCAGGCGAATGCGGTGGTTGCGACACGACATTAGTTGAAAATGTAGGTGGCGAAATGATCACGAATAACCAATGCAGTGTGAGATGGTGCATTATCGCATTCCTTTGCTCAATAAATTCAGACATAGTAAAAATCGAAGAATTCACTTCTAGTGCCTCACAAAACGACGCGTATCTAAAAAACCGATTCGAAAAACACGCGAAGTATAAATTAAAAATTCAACTTTCAATTTCACAGTAAAGCCTTTCTAAGTAAGTGTATCAATGCCAAAACAAATGCAATTGTTCATATATTATAGACCCTAATTTTAAGTATTACGCTAAGACTTGTATTGTTGCTATATTAATAACCTAATTGGCATGACATAAAATAAATATAAATGTTACGAATATATACTTAGTTCCAAAACTTTGATTCCTTTATCCTCTTTTCATTTTCATTTTGTAACTGTTGCTTTTACCCAATATGCCATACTTTTTAGAGAAGTATAACTTAGTAATAATAATGGTTAAAAATAAAAAATAAAAAAAAAGATTTTACATTGTATAAAAATACTTTGCTATCAGTGAACTGCAAACCTGTCAGTGATCAGGTGCATTTCTAACATCTTCTGCTAAATACTGGGCAAGCGATGTTCAAGAGTTTTATCGCGCAACAATCCGGAAAGGCATGCTGAATATATACGGATATGTATATGAAAAGGCACCCTTATTTAAAAACATTAATTCTCTCGAACGATTTGTTCGGTATTTTGAGATATTTTCTTAGTGAATTGCGAATTTCTATTAAGCACAAAACCGATTAACGCATTCGAGCGAAGACATCAAAAAATCCACAATATTATAACGAATGCCTTTGAAATGATGTCGATCGATCATGGGTCTATGAATCCAACCGCCATCGCACGCAATAGTTGGAGCTGTGTTCATTCACCTTATTGACGATTTGTGGTGATGATAATCCACAAGCCATTTTTGAGATTTGTCATTTTTGTCATCATATCACTGTTTTGTGCTCTATGGGTGGAGAGAACCATTGGTCAATATGTCTTTAAATATGAAGCTGTAATAGCGTTACATAGTCTGTAGTCAAGTAGTCTCTGTTCACCACAGAGCCATGATTATTGACATTTCGTGCTGTTGATTGGACGACCTTTGGTTTCAACGACACGCCACTACATGACATACAGACAACGAAACAATCATTTTATCGAAAGAAACTTTTGGTAAGCGCATTATCTCGCGTCGTGGGCCTATGCCGTAGCCTCGAACACCACTGAACTCTTTTTCGTGGGGTTGTGTGAGGTCACTTGTCTACGCAGATAAGACTGGTGGACGATTGACGCTTTATGAGAGAATATTCGAACTCATTATTGCTGACATACGTTCTCAATTATATTATCTCGCGTCGTGGGCCTATGCCGGAGCCTCGAACACCACTGAACTCTTTTTTGTGGGGTTGTGTGAGGTCACTTGTCTAAGCAGATAAGACTGGTGGACGATTGGCGCTTTATGAGAGAATATTCGAACTCATTATTGCTGACATACGCCCTCAATTATATTATCTCGCGTCGTGGGCCTATGGCGTAGCCTCGAACACCACTGAACTCTTTTTTGTGGGGTTGTGTGAGGTCACTTGTCTACGCAGATAAGACTGGTGGACGATTGACGCTTTATGAGAGAATATTGGACTCATTATTGCTGACATACGCCCTCAATTATAGTGGTCGAAAATCTAGCCTTTTAACGACCTTACAGTGCACCGTGCCGCATAGTAATAAAAATGTTGACAAATTGCATGAATGAGACGTTGGAAGTGTTGAAAGATCGCTATATTTGATGTATGGCTGTGCTGGCGATGCACCTATGTTGAATTCTAAAACCGAACTTCCACTAAAAAAATGCAATGTGAAACTTATTCAGAATGTAAATTTCTTATTTGCTAATCAGAATATAATATAAGATTCTGATACTATGTTGTCCCCTCAAAGTAATTCCGCTTGGCCCCAATATACTTGTGCCAACGTTTTTTCCAATCGTCGAAACAGTTGTTAAAGTCAATTTCCGAAATAGCTTTCAATGCGCGCAGCGATTCGCGTTTAATGCTTTCAATTGACTCAAAACGGTTTCCACGGAGTTTGAGCCTTCGGAACATGGAGCTAAATCAGACGAATACGGGTGACGTCACTATATTGGTTGAAAATTTGGCGAAAAACTCACGAAGAATCAAAGCACGATGCATTATCGTGGTGCAAAAACCAAGAGCTGTTGGCCCATAATTCCTCGCATAAAACTCATAACAACACACAGGAATTCGGGTTGCTCCACACCTCCACCATCGAAGAAAACTGTCAATATAACATTGATTTTTGGCTCACGTTTGCCACGATATGCCAGTAAGATCTCTGACTGTTAATCGTCGATTCTCCAGCACCAATTTTATTGACGTGTTGATCATCAGTTGAAGTAGATGGTCGTCCTAGACGCATTCGTTGTCAACGCGTTCTCGACCCTCTTTGAATAATTTGTACCTATTAAAAACATTTGCTCACGACAAACAGATATTACCTTTTCCAACATTTTGAACGTTTCGGCACCAGAAATTTGATGCCGCATACAAAATTTAATGGAACTTCTTTGTGAATAATTTAACTCTTCGTAAAAATGCCGAACTTTATGTACTTCAGAAAGACAAGCGTGTACTAAACACTAATAATTATTTTGATGCGACATTTGACACAGATGTCACTGACAGTCGTACCATACTAGATAAAAATATTTGGCCGAATGACTTTCGCGCGAAACTTATAATGGGTTGTCAAAAAAGTCTTGCGGTATTTTTATTGAATTTTTTTTATTGAAATTGAAATGAGTTTTTGATGACTCATGCCCAGCTCTTGACCGATGCTACAGCTGCTACTATGCCGGTCTCTTTCGACCAATTCAGCGATTTTATCGCAATTTTCGACGACAGGCCTTCCGGAGCGTGGCGCATCTTCGACCACCTCTACACCAGAACGAAAACGTTGAAACCATCGTTGTGCGTTGGAAATGGAAACTGTATCGGGTCCCGCCGTAGCACAAATTTTATTGGCGGCTTGAAATGCATTTTTGCCTTTATCGTAGTAGTACTGTAAAATATGCCGTATTTTCTCTTTATTTTGCTCCATGTTTGCGACGCTATAACTCACGAACGACTCAAAAGAAACGACAAGCAATCAAACAAGTGTTAGCGCGTGAAATGAACTTTCCAAAAAGGTATAGCATGACTCGGTGTGATAAATAAAACTTTCAGCGCCAAATAGCGCAAATACCGCAAGACTTTGTTGGCAACCTATTATTAAAAAGTCTTACTATTTTTTGCTCACAGTAGTATATAAAACCAACACATTGAGCTTCAACGTTTTATTTATGGTAGACAACTCGGCGATTTGATACAATCAAAATGTAAGAACATTGCAGATATAATTTATTATTTTTATAAGTATTAATTTACTTGTATGTAGTCAGTATAGATATGTATATAATTATGTAATTTTAAACAATTAATCTCTATTCATTAACAATGTAATGGTAAATAATGCATAATTACAATATATTTTAGAACAATTATCCTTAGTGGGGATTCACATATACACGTATGTAAGTATATATGTATGTATAATTTGTTTCCATTTATAACAGGGGCAATTACAAGCCAAGGCGTTCGAAATGTAAGTACTATCAAAGGTGATGTATTCTCTCTGATTACTTGGACGTATATTTGTATGCGTGTGAGTGGGCAGGCCATTCATTCGGCCAATATATTCGTTTAGCAGATATAATCGTTGCTTTTAAATTACTTAATTCTCACTTTTGATTATGTAAGTAATTGTGCGTACGCAAGGGATGCACGTACTTGCATGAATCATAAGCTATGCATTAATATATGTATGTATGTAGGCTTATTCGAGTGTGGGTAGGTTTAGTTGAATTGTGGATGCTGCGCGTAGTTCAAGTGCAGTAATAGCAAAAACTTATAAAAATGTAACAAAACAGGTATGAGATTGTTGGGAAATAAAATACTTAACAATAACAACAAGCAATAATAACTTGTATTTATTAACAAATTCATCCAAGTGAGGCGCCTGGAGGATAACGCGGCGGCAACAACAACGCAAATACGGATTAGCGACGTCACGTTTTACTGTTATTGCTATCATACGTGACGCGTATAATCCATAACCGTGAACTGTTTTTGAAAGTGATTTGTGTTTGCCTTCCCGCACGTGCGTCTCAACCGGTTTGCGCTGATTTATTTGGCATTTAGCGTCGCGCCTTTGTTTAAACCGTTGCTGTCACTGCTGCTGCTGTCTAACGTCGTGCCTCCATGCGTCGCGCGCTGGTAGCGACGGTTTGTTGTTGAGACAAGCGCTCGGTTGCCTCACGGACGCGTCCGCTTAGCCGAAGCGCCGCTGTTGAGCGTCCAAGCAGCGGGGAGTTGGGCATGGAGGAGCATTGTTTTTGCTGATGCTTTTGTTGCTGTTGCTGTTGTAGTGTTGAATTCGTTGATTTCGTTGTGGCACTTGTGGCGTTTGCTGTGCGGGAAATGTAAAACAAAATATTCTGTTAAAAAAGTTATGGGTAAATTAAACCAAAAAAAAAAAAAAATTGTACTCTAAAAGCATTTTGATAAGGTACTTTGGTTAGCGCAGGCGAAGCGTTTATCGGCGAAAACATCTTTGTTGTGGTCCCTCTTATGTAGTGGTGAAGTTTGTCTGGGTACCAGCAATTTAGCGTTAACACATTTGGCATCATCGGCGCTGGAGGCCAAATTGAACTTATGCTTCAGCTGTGAGACTTTTCCAGCCGCTTCGAGAATCGGTTTAGGCTGTTGCTTGGCCTTCTCTCGCAACGCATTGTTCTCCAACGATTTCTTACGCATCTTTATGGTATTAGTGAAATCCGAGCGCATTATGGGTTCGCGATGTGGTGGTGATGCCAACACTGTTGTTGGCTCTGATGGCGCAACTTGCGTCGGCGATGTGAGTGGCACTGCAAGCGATAAGGTTACATTCGCTTGATCAGAAATCCCATCCTCTTGCCGCACTCGCATGGACTCATTATGCTCTCCGTTATCTTTCCCGGCCGTCACTCCGTTGGATGGCTGTAGACTTACTTGCCGTATGTGTTGCTCTAAAACGCTTATGGATTCATTGCATTTTTCGTCAAAATGCGGCAACGCCAAATTCTCATGCTGCGCGATTTCCTCCAATTTCGTCTTGAGCACATCGTGCGGTACGCCCAGCGACAGCGCCGCTTCTGCATTTGGCGCGTGTAAATCATCCAAAGCGCTGTGCTGCACTATGACCTGCACGGCAGACGCGCCAGCGCAATGACATGGCATATTTCCACCCACACTGCAATTGGAGCACTCGCTGTAACCGGAATCGCTGCGCTCGCTGCATTGTGATTTGTCGCGCACTTTCAGCGTCTTTTGAATGCGTCGCTGTTGTTCCAGCGTTGTCTGATTCGGCAGCTCAATGCTGAAGTCGTCATCTTCTTCGTGCAGCGAACCCATCTGCACGGTGGTATTCGGACTAAACATATGATGAATGCCGGATATGGATGGTCGTGGACTGTTAGGCAAACTGCCGGCGCCGGAAACGGCCGAGTTGCGTCTGGAAGCGGAAAGCGTGGCCATGCGGCCCAAGGCGCGTATAGCATTGCCGGTTTTCTTTCGTTCAATAATAAAGCAAGGAAAGCATTTGAGCGTTTTGATGATAGCGATGTTAACAAAAAGCAAGCGACAAAAACGGTTTTGAAACAACAAAAAAGATGAAGCAAAAATAAAAGAAAACAAAAATAATATTAAAGCACGCGTATAGAATTAAATTAAAGAGGTAAATGGCAATTTCTATAAAAAAAAAACAAGTGCGAGAACAGTATTTTAAATAACCTTAAGCAAATTCCTATTTTTTAATAAACAAAAAAAATTAAAAATTAAAATGGAAAATATTTTAAGAAAAGAACACGACTGGCGCTCTGTTGTTAACTCGGCTATAATCGCGTAAGCGGTGTCTACGTCAATTAAGAAGAACAAGATATTTTAAGAAATGCTTACAGGTCAAGTATTAAAGCCAACTATTAACTTTATGCAATGTAAACTCTCTTCTATATTGCTTTTATGTGTATCCCATACTCATTCCTTACCTGCCACTTGCGTCGTATAATAAACTTCTTTAGTTTATCTGTGCAGATTTTATTACTGAGGTTCTCATCATGTTCCTGAGTCAGCCACTTCGACTCCAAGCATTGTTTGGCTGTCAAGCGATTTTCTTTGCGATGCACCAATAAACTCGATATGAAGTCCTTTGCCTCCTGCGAAACGCAATCGAATGCTTCGTCATCGAAATCATAGTCAGCGCGTGTAATATTTGAAAAAGTATCAACATCAGTATCACCCATGAATGGCGATAAGCCAGATAAACTATTCAAGAAACGAAAAATACTCATAAGGATCAATTAGATTTGCAGTCAACAGCCAATGACTTACAGCACATAACAAATGACGCCCACGCTCCACATATCCGACTGAAAGCCGATTGGCTCGTAACTAATTATTTCGGGTGGTATGAATTCGGGTGTTCCGAAGAGCACGCGCACCGGTGTATTCTTATTTAAACGTTGCGCCAACCCAAAATCGATGATCTTGATTTGATGGCTGGTGCGTGTATGGCACATAATGTTCTCCGGCTTGAGGTCCAAGTGCACGATTGATTGCGTGTGCATGTAGGCGACACCTTCGCACACCTGTCGCAGAAAGAGTATGCAATCGCGTTCGGTCAGCGTAAAATCGTCCGCTACGACGCGTTCGAACAGCTCACCGCCAGTGATGCTTCAAAGAGCGAAATAAGCATTTGTTAAAAGTAATATATATGTAATTAGCAATGAATTCACTTACTACTCCATCACCATAACAATTTCGCGAGCACTCTCAAATGAAGCGGCGAGCTGCAGCAATTTCGGATGTTGTAATGATTTCATAATGGAGATCTCTTCCATTACTTTTTGTCGATCTTGCGCTTTAATGCATTTAATCACCTTAGCAGCAAGAATTTGTTTTGAATCTTCACGCTCCTGCACCCGATAAACGATTCCGAAGCGACCCTTGCCCAATTCCTCGAGTATTTCGAAGCGACTTTTGAAATCGCCACCTGACTTAACGGAGATCGGTCGGTGAAAATCTAAAAATACAAAACAACGGGAGGGTAAGAGACATAATATTGTAGACAATGTATCAAAAATCCACAACTTTAACAGTTGGCATAGGGCAATATTTTTTTTCGACATTAAACTGACCAGATTCGAAAATTTGTTGAATGTTTAAAGCGTAAAGTTCTCAAAGTTTTACTGCATGTTTGTAACAGTTGCTGAGCCAAACGTAACGAGTTTTTTTAGTCGTCCGATCGGCAATACTTCTTTCGAAAT
Organism: Bactrocera tryoni; assembly: GCF_016617805.1. Classification (NCBI taxonomy): domain Eukaryota; kingdom Metazoa; phylum Arthropoda; class Insecta; order Diptera; family Tephritidae; genus Bactrocera; species Bactrocera tryoni. Next base: position 35,892,829 of record NC_052501.1, read on the forward strand.
TGGTTTTTTGTCAGCTGTTATTTGAATTATAGGCAGTTTGGTTTGCTACTTCATAATAAAAAGAGCTACTTCGAAACAACGTTTGAAAATTGCCAAATTTATTACCAAAATAAAGTGCAGTACGGTGCAATATACGGTCAATATTATCCCCAGCAGAGTTGTTAATTCGAGCAATGGATCGCTTTCATATCAGTTCTCTTGCCGATAATTCACACCCTTTGAGTTGCCATACAAACCGTACTGAAGCAGCTACTGCTGCTGTGGAGCGGAGTGTCGAAGAAGAACCGACAATCCGCAACTATTGGAACTGTGCCCAACCACTTTGCTGAAATATTTTGGTTTGCGGACTTACATAATTGTGGCATTTGGTGTAATGGCAGTAGCGTAGCTACAACTTCGGGCGCCCGGGGCCAAGGATGTTCTGCCGCCCCCTTTATCTACTTACCTACAAGTTTCATGAGGTGGTACGAGCAAAAGTGAATTTTTACAAAATACCTTCGATATTAAGTATATAAAATTTAGGAACTAGAAGACACGCAAATTCTGAAGTTCCAAAATTCTCACAATACGGTTTTTGAGGAAATTGATAGTAAATTTACAAGACATCTTATTAAAAGCCATAGAAAAAACTCATTTTTGCCATATATCTAGTACACTTTTAACACAATTTGCAGGAATTTTTGTCCGAATTGGAGTTTGTAAATACCATTTTGACGCCCCCAAGAAGTTGCGCCCGGGGCGACACCCTTTGTTTTTAACCTAATTAAATAAAAAGTATGAAGTTTTTTTCTCAATTGCTTATTTTTTAACATTGGTAAGAGTAAAATGCTTTTGTGCTACCGCTTCACTCACCTTCTGTTGGAATTTCTTGGGCTTGTAACTCAACCGGATCGCTGGGCAAACTGGGTGTGCTGCAGCCATGTACATTTTTGGCGCGCACTCGAAATCGATATGCGGCGCTCGGTGTCAAATTCTTAACCGTGTACGCTAATGAGTCCACAACGGTAGCGATTTCGTGCCAACCGCTTTCGCCACCAGCCAAATCGTCAGTCTCATCATTCGGTTCGGCAGGCAACTGCTGCATTTCAATGCTGAAATTTTAAAGAACGAAAACGATTAACAACGTTAGCAAAGACAAGCGTGTGCATAAAGCAATCAGTGTTCCATTGTAGTTTGCGGTTTATACGCACATAAAGCCGGTAATCATGCAGCCGCCGTCGTAGGGTGGGCCGCACCAAGCGACCGCAATGCGATCGGGACCTTGTGAGATGCTGGGCTTGCCGCTGGGCGCATCTGGCGGACCCTCCACCGCCACCGAAGCCGCCGCTGCATCGCTGCCCAACGCGTTCATGATCTCCACCGTGTACTTGCCACTATCATCTGCCGCAATCTCAGTTATGAGCAGCGTCGAACGCTTAGCGCTGCTGCGTATGGAAATGTTGTGCTGCTCGACGATCGGACGGCACTACAAAGAAAACATTCCAGAGACAACAAAATATGTGCAATCATTAGTTAGCATTAGTATTCAGTGCTGAATTGTAACAATAAATATATACATATGTATGTATATCTGCATGTGTAACTTCATATGATGCGGTGTAAGGTGTTAGACTGACGGTGAATATATGTACGTAGATAAATAGCAGCTGGGCACACACATCTTGACGTCGGCATTTGACAGCAGTGGAATGGAATCCAGGGGCACAGCTGAGCAGCGAGCGATCGATCAGTCGATCTGTCGAACATCGGTACTCATGGGCTTAGTTAACAAGACAACAAATCAGTCAGGCAATTAGCTCGTTAGTCAGTCAATCACTTACGCGCTGAGCTCCAGTTAGCCACCCACCCAGTTTGCTGTTCGCCATGTTTCACTGAAATAAGCCCTTGGAAATGTGAGCAAGCCTTGGTTGCGCGCACTGCCACAAAAAGGCATTGTTCTTGCGGTTTTTGAGGTCATTACGTATGTTTGTATATTCAAAGTTGTGTATGCGTGTAATTATGTATGTAACATATATTTATATGTGCATAAAAACATGTGTTGATATGACGATGTGAAGGCAAAGGCGACCACGACGAAGCAGCAGGTACGAGTACATAGCCTCACCGCAAACCGATCGTGACAATTCTCTTCTTTTATACTTAAAATTATTAATTTTTCTACATTTGTCTTGGCATTTTGCTTTTGTTTATTATTGCATTATTTATTTCCACAATTTGCTTGCGTCAGTCTTTAAAAAAAGCTGAGACTGATGAACCCCGCCAAACCTCAAGTCAATGGCGAATGCTTTGCTATAGAAGTGTCCGATCAAAACAAATGTAATACGTAGGTAGACAAGTAAATATGTGCATTTTTATCGCAACAATTTAGTCTATAAATGGCAGTGGAAGACAGCAAGCTTTGAGTAATGGCTTCACGAAAAATCTTGGAAGCGTCTTTGGAGAAAATCATCAATAACCGAATTGCTGCCACCATTTTGACTTAAAAAGAGTAGGACCTTGTAGTTCTCAGTTAAAAGCAAGGAACTGATTGCCAATAATTTATGTAACATAGATACGGTGAAAATTGCATATTTTCTTAAAACGGAATCCATTATAATTAAAAATTGTATTCATTACAATTTTAAATTTAGAACTAACAATCGAAAGACACCTGTATAAATTGCGCAGAAATTGGTACGTGATATATAGAATTTTGAGTTAAAAAAAATTATAAAGAGGTATTTCATGAAATAATGAAAAAAATCAGAAAGTTATTTTGGATGTTCGTAAGCATATCAATGAAACGTAATAAAAAACTTAATAAAATCGAATTTCGCCATAAAACTGTGTCTTTCTTTAATGAGATACGAATTTTAAGCCTTACACTTTAGTACACTGTGGGCAAAAAATAGTACGACTTTTTAATTTAAATTTCATGCGAAAGCCCATTCGTCGCAATATTATCTGACATCGTTGGAATAACGGAAGGATCAATGAAACTCATTTTGAAAGATTATTTGGGTCTAAGAAAAGAAAAATCACAATTGGTTTCAAAATCACTAAATTCTTTTTCGAAAAACAGCGTCGCGTTAACGTCTGTGAGCAATGCTTTCCGACTACCACGATGCCATGAAACGTATTATTTATGGCGATGAGCCTTGGAGCCATGCTTACTATGAAAAAACAGACGATGAACCGTCCGAATATCGGGGCGAAAGTGTGGCTAAGCCGAAAAAACCACATGAAAGCAGATCAAAAATCAAAATTATGTTGACAGTTTTCTTCAATTATCGAGATGTGGTGCACCCCGAATTCCTCCCGACCAGCTGATCTGTAAACAAAGAATACCATTTGTTGGTTATGAGTCGTTTGCTCGAAGCTATTCGTTAAAAGTGGCCGGAAATATGGGCTGACAACTCTTGGAGCTTGCACCACGATAATGCATACTGCATAAGTTCTTCGTGAGGAGTTCGCCAAATTTTCAACGAATGTCGTGCCGTAATCACAGCCTGATGTAGCTCCATATGACTTCTGGCTATTCAGTAAATGACCACTACGGGGAAAACGTTTTGAGTCAATTGCTGGCATTAAACGTGAACCGCTCCGCACATTGAAAGCTATTTCGGAAATTGGCTTTAACAACTGTTTCGAGGATTGACAGAAACGTTGGAACAAGTGTATTGGCTTTAAGGGGATAATAAGAATTTTAAAAATATGAACAAAATCTTAATATTTTTTGCCCACACTGTAGAACCAAATTGAAACTTATGAAACAAAAAAAAGTAGTCAGGTAAACTACTAATTCACATCTAAGAATTCCTTGCTGAAATCGAACTGTTACAACTGTTCTTTCGTCAGTGATAATGAAAAACTCCGAAAAAGGTTATTAATGCATTTGCATTTAGCTTTTATTTCGATTCAGGGATGGTCCATATAATTCCACTAAACCTTTTTTCTTTGTTATGAAAGAGAATTAGGTTAAAATCCTTAAACCAAACTAGATTTCATGGGACAGTATTAGGAAAAACTTACCACCCCTTGTCTAGAAAATGGATAACGCGCTGCCTAATTGAGATTTACTTGAGTTTATAAGGTAGTTTGCAACCTCTTTAATTTACTGTTGGGTTCGTACATATGCGACTATACTAAACAGACGATACCCACTATCCCCCTAGTTACTTATATGCAAATATGGATATTGAATAATAACTTATGCTGTTGAAATAGTGAACGTGTGGCGCCTGGGTATAAAGATATATTAATCTTTTAATCGAATAAATTGTCTCAAATGCATTTAAAGAGTGCAAATGTTAAATTAGATTTAATTAACTTTAGATGATTTAAGATTAGTTTAATATACATTTTGATTGACTTCGATTAAGTTTTTGCTCAAAAGCACATCTTTTTGTGCACCATCCTCGCTTCTCTGCTTCGAAAGTAGAGTGAAGGACCTTACGTTCATAACAAAAATCATATTTGGTTATCTACGACACATCCCTCAACACACACTCCACTCATACTCCGACATGAAATCGTTTTTGGCAATAATCCGACTCTGACGCCGCCTAGCTATCGTGCTCAAGACGAATGATCAGTTAGCCTTTTCTGCTCATCATCATGAGTACTCTTTTTAAATTTACTTTTTGCACTATTAACTGGGTATATTATGTTTGCCACGAAGTTTGCAATACCCAGAAGACAGCGTTGGAGACCTTATTAATATATACATTTATATATGTGAAGCATGATGATTTCCTTCCTTTCTTCCCCAAGAAACTTATAATTTAAAGAACCACTATAGCATATAACTTCCATTCAAACTGATCGATCAATATCAAGTTCATGTATGCAATCTTTTATATTTGTAAAGGGTTTTATAGTTTCACTTGTGACCAAGAATAGCAGATGTGCCGTCACTTTAAGTCGACGTTTGATTGAAATGCCATGAAGCTCTAACAATATTCCAGCGCTTTCTTACCAAAGACCAAATATTCTTCAGTCCATTTAGTAGTTTAGTTCATTTGCATTGAATTTACAGCAAATATATTTAAATTAGTAATTCCACGGAAATCTTTCAAAAATCTGTTAATTTAATGAATTGTGCAGTTTAATGATGAAGTCATTTCCATTCGTCAACTTCCACTTATACAACATGCTCTCATTCTCAAATCTCAACATATTAGAGATATTCCTCAAGAACTAAACCGCAATAAAATTAAACCTTCTAACAAAACCCTATGCCGTAATTTTCCCTGTAGACTAAACGCTGCTGCTTTGTTTGCTTCATGCCTACGGTGCTGTATGATAGGAGAAAAGGCGTTAGTAACTAAAGTCGGCTTTATTATTGTTGCCTACAATGACGCAATTTGCATTTACGTTCTGGTTTAAAGTCAAGTAACCTTTAAAGGTGCGCCAACGTCAGTTGTCTGCCCAACCACCAACCGGGCACCGCCATATACTTTTATGGCATAACCAGCGCCATAGCGTAATGAGATAAAGAAAAAATGAAGCGCCTGCCGTGGTTTGTCAGAAGGAATGTTAATATAATTAAATGTAAACTTTTTAAAATGCTTAGGACACTTACCCCTTTGTACCAGCAGACTTGTGCACGCGGTACAGCCTCGTAGCAGACGCTCAACTTAACGCTACCACCAATGTGAGCAGTGCAATCCTGTGGACCCTCTAAAATGCAAGCAGGTACTTCTGGCAGCTCGGAACCGTTCAGCGCTTCAATAGCCTTATCAGCGGCACTTGTGGTTTCTGTAGAATCGCCCTGGAGCGACGTAGGTCCTGGCAGCACAACCAGACTGGTGTAGGCGCGCAGTGTCGAACTGGACTTACCGCAATGTGTGACACTCAATTGCACTTCGCCGCAGTGATGCGGCTGGACGTTCCGTATGCGTAGTATGCGGACACCGTCCGATTCATTGGCGACACGCGCCGTGCCAAACTGCTGCACAGCAAACGGAAGAGCAGCACCGAAAAATAGAAAGCAGAGCGCGCAAAATGCAACGATTAAGAAAACAATTCAAAATACACTTAATGCTTGTTCCGCTATTTGCGCGGAATAATAAACAATGGGGGAGTTATATTTGGAGTTATCTACAACACGCGCGCCAAGCGAAGTTGAAGGTGAAATGAACAAGTGCTTTGTATGCCTTACCCGCAGTTAGGCACTCGGCAGATAGTTACAATGCGACACTTGCACTGCAGCGATATACACCATACAGGTATACATATATCTATATATGTATATGTGTAAGTACACGTGTATGCCTATGCAAGATACACTTAGATATGCTGATCGCAGTTTTCACTAGTCGAACCGCCTATTACCCGGGTATACAGCAATAACAATGTATTATTTTTCCAGATATCAGTATAAAATAAAAGAAATATGGTGAAAAGTAAATCGAAAGAACGAAATGGAAACGCGAATGTTTTGGAAAATTACGCGGCGCTCGACACAACACGACGACAACTAGTATCGAACTGACAATGCGAGGCGTCGCAGCTGTGCTAATTAATTGCGCCCGCTCAGCTTTTTTCCGTCAATAGTTGCGTTGTTGGCCCACTTGGCGCCGATCTCAGTTTGGCAATAATCCCAGCTGAGAGCGGTGAAAACATATTGCTACAACAACAAATTTCCAGAAGGCAAGTCAATTGGGACGCCAAGAGCCTAAGTGAACTGTTAAAGTCATCAGAAAATGTCAGTTATGCTCAGAACGCCGCACGTCACTGAGTGCTAACCGAGTAAATTGAGTGCGATCATTGATTACGCTCTAACGGCATGTTCTCACCTTCTTCGATAACTCATTCAACAACGAAAATATATAGTATGTAAATGGGCTTCCTTATCAACATTTATCTAAGCTCTTGCTTAGGTATAATGAATAACAGTTATCACAAACGAAGAAAGCAAGTCTCTCCGAGATTAAAGGGAATCCTGACAACATCCACATTTTGTCAGTTTTTTAATCCCACTTTAAACTGTAATATTAGTGCCTGAGAAGATTTTGAAGATCTTGTTATCGTCAAAGTTGATATGAAATCGCTTAGCAAAGCGCAAAGTGTGAAAAATAAGAAATCGTAAATGAAAAGCAAACTTGTTACGTTGAACCTAATCAGGTCGTGTTTGCGGTACGCTTACACTTCAGCACATATACGAGTATAATGTTTGAAGATGTTACCCCCATTAATTTAAACAGCTACTTCATTCTCATATTTGAAGCATGAATGATTTAACAACAATTTTATTTTGCATAATATGCTTGTTACAAGTTCAGACCGTTATAAAACGGAAACTTTAGTACACTTTGAAATAAATTTAATTTTATTTAATAATGCATATATTAGATGACTTGGTCACCTTATGCTTTCACACAAGCTTTCTAACGTTTCGGCCTTTGGTGAATAGCAGCAAGCACCGTTTCTATTTGTATTGACGACGCATCTCGATGATTGCTTCCAATGATTGAGTCTCTCCAAATTTCTATAGTGCATTCGACAAGCCATGTTCTCTAACTTTGAACACACACTGTGTCCATTGGTTTCAATTCTAGACTTACAAAGGCAAATCATCTGTATCAATAAAACCAGGCATATTGCTTTTAAGTCCCTGCTCAGTGATTTTTAAAATGTGATTTTTCTGGAAGATCCAATTCTCTCCATCAAAGAAAGTAAGAACTCCTCATCATTCGTGTCGATCCAAGTATCAATCCAATTTTTTACTACTTCATAAGAACTGAGGTGCTCGTTAACTAGACCGTGTGCCATCGATCGGAACATGTGGTAGTCAGATGGAGCAACGTCTGGAAAATACGGCGGGTGGGGTAAGATCTGCCATTTCAGCGTCTCCAAATATTTTTTGACCACCTTTGCGACGTGAAGCCGAGCATTGTCATGCTGGAGAACGACTTTATCGTGTCTTTCCTCGTACTGTGACCGTTTTTCGTTTAGTGCTCGGCTCAAACGCATCAATTGCATTCAGTATCGATCCCCTGTGATGGTTTCACTTGGCTTTAGCAGCTCATAATATAACACCCGCCGCTGGTCCCACCAAATGCAGAGCATGATCTTGGCGCCGAGAATGTTCGGTTTTGCCGTCGACGTGGAGGCATGTCCAGGCTTTCCCCATGACTTTCTTCGCTTAGGATTATCGTTGTGGACCCATTTTTCGTCGCTAGTTACAATGCGATGTAAAAATCCCTTTCGGTTATGCATTTGAAGCAGCTGTTCACATGCAAAGAAGCGCCATTCGACATCTCTCAGTTTCAAGTCGTAAGGAATACAGTTTCCTTGTTTCTGAATCATCCCCATGGCTTTGAGGCGTTTTGATGAGGCTTGCTGTGTCAATTGCAACGATTCGGCCAATTCCTCTTGGGTTTGAAACGTAACTTGGTCGAGTAATGCTTCCAATTCAGTATCTTCGAAAATCTTCTCCCTTCCATGCCGGTCTTCGACTTCATAATCACCATTCTTAAAACGTTAAAACCATTCGCGACGATGAGCCTCAGCCGCACTTTTCTTGGAATTAAAAAAGAAAAGCAAAATTTCCCGCAAATGTCGAGAATTCCGCTCCAAAAGTGACATTTTCAGTTGAGAATAAGTTTGGGATGCAAACAGATCTCTACAAATATTTTGTTGGGTTAGTGTTGGGTAAAACACATATCTTCTTGAGTAATATCAAGGTTAAACATTACTCTATACTCGTACGCCCATTTTATATACCAAATGTTGCTATTTTCCATTCAAATTTGCTGATCTAGAAAGAATAGCACAATTCAACATTTAAATATTGAAAGACCAATGGATGTCTGAATATAGGAAATTCCCCATTAAGAACAGTCCTCATAGCCGCACTTTTCCCATAACTGGACTAATTTCATGAACACAACGTTTTCATTATTATTTTCATACAAAAGCAATTGCTATAACCAGACATGAGTACGTTCCAATGATCGAGCACAAACACTATTTTGGAAAGATTTTGTTCACATTATCTCTGATAAACGGGCAAGATTTCTTAACATTTTGTCAAGAAAAATGTGCATAATTTATAGTTCCCGCTCTTTTAAATTTGTATTAATTTTTTGTGGATTTGAGGCAGTTTTTTTAAGAATAATATATAAAATAATTATAACAAACAAATTGTCTTGCGCTGGTGTCGCCTGGTTCGCGTTGGCTCAACGAAAACTAATGAGATAATTGTCATTCATTCACTCCTGGCTGACATTGGCTCGCATTTATTGGTTCAATAGAAATATAGTTCTGAGTTGCAGACTCTAATAATACATTTGCCACGCTGCAGCCCATATGGACAGCTCCCTTATCCGGACAGCGACGGTGGGTCTCCGGTTATGAGGAATTTCACTGTATATGGATATGTAGAAAACCAGTGGACGATAGCCTGGTTTATTGCCGTAGTCCTTGGTGTTGATTAGCAGATTACAAGATTCCATAAAGGAAATTTTTGCGCTTTAACTACGTGGTAATATTGCCCCTGAATATCTTTAAATTTAATTCAAAAATAATATTTACTTTAATTCAATAGCTTTTCCATACACGATTTCGTCGAACAATGAAAGTTGTATTCTTTCGCAACATTTTTGATATAAAGTTATACCAGCAAGACACTCACGTTGCAAGAGTATAAAATGTTCGTTTACACCCAGTGGCGTAGCTACAACTTCAGGCGTCCGGGGCCAAGGATGTTCTGCCGCCCTCCTTTATCTACCTATCTACAAGTTGGTTCGAAAAAATGTGAATTTTTACAAAATACCTTCGATATTAAGTATATAAAATTTAGGAACTAGAAGCCACGCAAATTCTGAAGTTCCAAAATTCTCACAATACGGTTTTTGAGGAAATTGATAGTAAATTTACAAGACATCTTATTAAAAGCCATAGAAAAAACTTATTTTTGCCCTATATCTAGTACACTTTTGACACAATTTGCAGGAATTTTTGCCCGAATTGGAGTTTTTAAATACCATTTTGCCGCCCCCAAGACGTTGCGCCCGGGGCGACGGCCCCCTTCAATAGAGATTTCACCCTTCAAGCTCGCTCCGAAGAAGGCGAAAAGTATGCCATCGACTGAAAAGGTGATAACCACCGTTATCTGGTATGGTATTTACAAGGTGGATTCTACATTGACTACCGGGAGAAGGGCAAAACGGTTAAAGAGCTTTTCTATGCCAAATTCTTGAAGTGATTCGACGCCGGTTTGGAGAAAAAACAGTTCCATTGGCGAAGCGAAAAGCACTCTCCGTCATGAAGAAATACTTTGAGGACCTATAGAAAACGTATTTTTAAACGGGTTAAAAAAGTTGAACCACACACGGAGTCAAGTTTATAAAGGTAAAAGTGTACTATTTTGAGAAATTAATCGTAATTTTTCTAAAATTGTCTTTGGCTAAGTATTTATCCGAATTCCCATGTAGATTTAAAGCCAATTATTTATAATTTAATTTATTTTATATTATGAGGCTTAAAGCTTTTGCAGATGTCAAAATTCGATTACTGTGGCTAAACTAAATATGCTAATTTTGATGAGTAGTAAGTAAAAACGTTTCTCACTTTGAGCCGGTAAGTGGAAGCATCACAAAAATGCCGTTATTGGCTATATTTGTATACTTTTAAATTTGAAGTTACTTATTTGTCACTTAGTCACTGAGTCCACACACTTAAGCATATTTACACACATACATACATACATGTGTGCCATACATGTTTGTATGAATAAAAGAATTTATCTGGGCTGCTATTCATAAAGCTTATATTTAGAGATAAATAACACGAGATAAGCTCCCTAAACATATACTTATATGTAGGTATGTTCGGGTGTGTGCCCAAGCGTTTCGATAATTATGATTTTTGTCAACAAGAAAGTGTAAACAAACACTGTAGCTATAAGTTAAAATCACTTCCGCCACCGAAGGCACAAAATTAGTGGCAAGCAATGTATCAACTGCACCCCGCCAAAAATTGTTATCATTTTCATTGGAAATTTTGGAAATTATTCGACACAGTTAAATTTATCACACGTATGTAGATATGAAAAGTCGCGCGACATTTTTTATTTATTTTTTTCAAGAAAGAATTTTAAGCTATACGCATACCTTTTTGAGTAGCATGGCGCTTTTGTTATTGTTTTTCGATCACTTTTCAATTACATACAAAAACATATTTTCGCTAGTGTGTTGGAAGCGCACCGCCTCGAAGTTCTCCGACAACTGACTGATCGGCTGCTTAGTTTGTTGAGTCAACGCTTTGCTGCCGCGGAGTGCCCAAAGTCATGTGCATGCATACATTTGCCAATAAGAGGGCAGTATGTTACGGATGGCGGTTATCGACAGCGAGCCGAACTCGAAGCGCGCTCATCAAGTGTCGATACACAGCCGCCGGCTTTAAGCGTCCAGCGCCTGAGTGCACAAGTGGGCATATCGCGTATTTTTGAACTCACTACGGCAGTGGGTGTGTTACGGCACGGTGTCAATATTGCGATTTTGTGACGTTGTGAGGAGGAAAGTCAGAGGAATCAAAACAAAGCACGCATTTTAGATTTGAGCAAGCCAAAAATGTTGACTTGTGTAAGCTAAGAAAAAAAAAATGATTTCAGATAGCAGCACAGCTTCAAGTGCAGGCGTTTGTTTGATTTTCGAAACTGCTACTCCACTTTTACCGTCTTTAATGCGCTCTTTTCTTTTTCTTTGCTTTGCTGCCACTACCGACGCCACAATAGCTGTCCATTACTTTACTGCTTGAATTTCGCAATATTTATTGTTGTTTTATGTACCAATTAACATATTTACGCTCCCAGAGAATTTCGTATTTTTATATTATTTTCTTTGACTCATATGGGCAGCTTAAATTCGCCAGCGCGCTTACTGATTTATATACTTAGCTCGATCATGCTCGACACCAATTGTACAATGTAATAAAAGCTTTAATAAGACGAAATCATGGCATCAACAAATTTGTAAAATACCGAGCTGAATTAAACTTGAAACTCACGCTGGAAAAGGGTAGATCACGTAGGAGCATCCGACTTCCCAACGGAACTTACAACATCTACTCAGATGGCTCAAAAATGTCTAATAGAGTGGGATCCCAAATCTATTGCCCGGAGTTGAATCTTGGCCAGGCCTTCAAGCTCCGGAATACTACAGTATCTTCCAGACGGAAGTCTTTGCGGCCAGGAAAGTGGTTGAGATAGGTAGCAACATAAGTAACAAGATAAAGAGATATGTATATAGAGATTTATACATACATAAGTGAATACATTGTAGTAATTAAGGCAATAATCTCACATCGCATTAAAAACGCAAGTCGTTAAAAATGGTACATAAAAATTTCCGACAGGGCTGGCAGACGGATCAGGGTTAGATGGAATCCGTTAAGGGCATGCAGTATCACCAAGATCATGTGCTGAAAGGACTGCGCGACGGTTGTTGGACTAATGACAGGTTATATCTTACATCATCTGGCAACACATGCGAGCCGAATGTGCATAAGTAACGACGATACATGCAGAAAGTGCATGAAAGTAGACATGAGAAAGACGCTGAACACCTTCAATATAACCTCACCTAACCCAAACACGAAATTAAGACGAATCCACAATCTTTGATTTGACGAAGCTCAGCATACCACTGTGTGAGACCACTGTCTCGGAAATGGCTACAAGGCTACAGTTTTGATAAGCAAATCTTGTTATCCGATTTGGTTGAATTCCCATCACCTATTTGTGTTTTTTTCGTATATATAAAATATGCAATATTGTCCCACTGTACTACGTTGAATACAACAACAGCATAGCTGAGTGGGTCATCAACCAGACTTGCTACTATGACTGAAGAAATTTGTGTTTCATTGAGTAATTGGCATTCACGAATACCGCAGACTTCGGATAGTATTACTTATGTCACGAAATGTTCCATTTGTCTGACACAATAAACATTTAAGAGCGCCAAAGTCAAATCGCAGACAGAGCGGCAAGCCAAAGAAGCAACATAAGGTGCGCAGATGTATTGTGACCTTGAGCTATATATATGTATATGCGAGCAAAAAATGAAAGTTTCAGAAATATGTGGGATATGCTCCATTCATTTTTGTACTCTTGCAACATGTTGCTACAGAGTGAAACCAATAGAGAGAAATTTAGAGTTCTATATATGTAACAGTCTTGCGGTATTTTTATTGATTTTTTGAGATGAGATGCATTTTTGCCTTTATCGTAGTAGTACTGTAAAATATGCCGTATTTTCTCTTTATTTTGCTCCATGTTTGCGACGCTATAACTCACGAACGACTTAAAAGAAACGACAATCAATCAAACACGTGTTAGCGCGTGAAATGAGGTTTCTAAAAAGGTATAGCATGACCCGAGATGCGACGAATAAAACTAGAACTACGCGCTTTCAGCGCCAACTAGCGAAAATACCGCAAGACTTTTTTCACAATCCATTATATACATAAGTGATCTGGAAGACGATACGACTTCAATTCCAAGTGACTGTCTGTCCGTTCGTACAAGCTGTAGCTTGAGTAAAAACTGAGATATTGCAATGAAACTTGAGGCAACCATGGAGTTAAAAATTAAAAAGAAATGAGCGTGGCCCGCCACCTTAGAAGTTTAATGCACATAGTTCCTAAACCGCTTAAGACACAATAACAAAATGCTTTAAACACTCCTAAAAAATAAATAAAATAAAATATATGAAATCAGATGATAACCGTCATATAACGGTTCTGTTAGAAACTACTGAAAGCGCGATAAATCAATAAATAAATAAGGCAGAGGCATTAAATTTTACTCCCGTGCTGGAACAAGTGGGATTTATAGTAGCCAAGATAAAAAAAAACCAATAGGTGTGTCACCGCCCACACTGAGGTAAAACCCATATCTCGTGTGATATAATATGATATCACTATTTTCTAACATCTGGCTGACTCTACGCCATTTGTATTGATGGAGGTAAGTGGACCTCAATGAAACTCAGGGAGCATATAATTAGTATGTGGCACATTTATAGTATATACCTATCAGTATTTCTCCGGCTTTGTTCTTTGCCAGTTGCAAAAGTTCGGTTATAAACGAGCTTAGTCCTTCCTTACTTACTTTGTTTTTGTTTTAATGGCATAAATGCGAATTTCAGCTTTCGCCACCCTTAAAGTTTACTCATTTTCGTCAGATTAGTAAAACAGTAAAAAAAATTCCAGATCTGTAAAGTCTTTTGGATCACAGATAATAGCACTGATTTTACTTACTTACAGGAAATATGCGATTGTTGTCTATGTATTAATAACTTTATTTAATAGCGCAGTGAAGATACGCGTTAGTCATAGTCGAATGTTAAACTTTAACGAAATATAGTTGCTAAAAATAACTTCTGCTTTTTCACAACTCACCTTTGTTATTTCCCCAATGAGTGAGTCATTGGCGTTTTCTTCCTCTACATAGTCGGAAACGATTTCACGACCGGCGACGAACCATTGTACGCTGGCTTCAGGTGGATGAACATGCGCACAAAACACCACTTCGTCTGCACCGGCATTCGTTAGTGCCGGCAGCGGCGATTTCAACAGTATTGGCGCAGACTCGACAACATCGTCGGTTTCATCGACGCTCAGCTGACAGGCAGTGCTGCAGGTCAGGCCGCTGGCAGTGCGTACCTCACACGTGTATTCTCCGGAGTCTAAATCGAAAACGTCGTTTATGCGCAGACAGAGTACACCGTTGCCATGGTCGATTTGGCTAAGAAAATGACGAAAATTAAAAATACACAAACATATGTATGTATACCACAATATGCACTATGCGTCTGTGCCTTTCTGGACTTACTTAAAATCGTCATCATCGACCAACACTTCACCGTTACGCGTCCACGTATAAGTGTATGGTTCATGGCAATCCAACTCGAAGCGCAAGTCAACAGTCTCGCGTTCGTGAGCTTCTACTTTGGCGGGGAGGGCTCGCGAAATGCACGGTTTTGAAAGACGTGCTGTTAATGCATCACTTTCTGTTGCTTCGAATTTCACCCAAGTGCTTGTGAGCAACGGTTCATTATCACACTGAATGATGCAAGTGTACAGACCCTCGTCTTCCTCCGTCACATTGTCAATGCAAAGCAGTGCTTCGTGTTCATTCACCACAATCTGCACACGTTCATCATCTTCGTCCAGCTCAGTGCCGTTATGGTAAAATTTACAGGATGGCACCGAAGAACCGCGATAACCAGTAGCCAACGCCATGCGACCACCTATAGCCGTCGATGGTCCCATGATACGTCTACGTAGGTGTGCATTGCGTTTCGAAGAACTTGCACGAACACTACGCACGGAAGGAGAACGTGAGTACCGCGAGCGGCTAATTACATCCAAACGCGCTGTGGCTTCAATGCGTCCAAAGTCATTCTCCAAGGTGATACGATACAGACCAGCATCATCGAAAGTGACTTCGTCGATCTCCAGGAAACGCAAATCATCCACCTCCTTCACAGCGATCCGGGCAGTAGGCGTAACAATTATACCCTCTTTGTCCCATGTCGACCAAGGCGTTGGGTGACCGGTAATCGCGCATTGGAAACGAACATTGTCACCCTCCTCGACGACACGACTGTGAGGAATGGCTAGGAATTTCGGCGCAGCCAAAGTACGAGTGTCCAACATTGCGCGTCGATAGCTGCCTATGCGACCATCACTCAGATCGATTTGCGACGAACGGTAAGACAGACGACGAGGCGAAAAGCAACGGTTGGGTGTGGAGCGCGGTGTTGAACGTGGTGTTGAGTTTGCCGAGAGTAAACCGCTGGGACGGGACAGCTGACGATTTAACATATTCTCCTTTTCCTCAGGCACATCGACAATAATACAAGCCGAGGATAGTGTGCGGCCAAGATTATTCTTTGCGACGCATGTGTATTCGCCTTCATCCTCTGGATAAATGCGTGGTATGCTCAGTGTAGCCTTGATGCCGTCGTAGGACATTGTGAAATCTTTGCCACTCGGTAGCACACGTCCATCCTTCTCCCAAATGATTACCGGTTCCGGGAGTGCCTCAACATGGCATTCCAAAGTGATGGCATCACCGTCACAGCAACGTAAGTCACGCAGATGACGGATGAAGCGCGGGAAGGTTTCCACGTTGCTGTCAATTATACACCATAACATTTGAATACATTTCATTTAATGCGGCATACTCACCCGTGTCGAATAGACCCTTTCTCCATTTGCGAATTGTTGAGGATATCTATAAGGAAATGTGTTTGAAAAATACATATAAAATACTCAAAACACTTTTTTTGGTTATAAACAATTCTAACTGAATTGTATTTTGCATATCTTAGCCCCAACGTGAGTACATACATATGTACATACATATGTACATACATATAATCACCTAAAATGCAAAATAACGTAACAACACTTTCGAAAATTTACAGTGGTGTGACTGAAAAACGAAGTAAAATGAAACAAGAGTGAAAAAAAATTTAATATTGGTTAAAACTGGTTTATATTTGAGCGCAGAACCTGAAAATGTTGGACAAATGTCATGTTATGAATGTAATTTGAAGTAGTGAATCGTAATCAATAGGATACCCAAATTCTAATTTTTTGATGATACGTTATTTTGCATTTTAGGTGACGATATATGAAAAAGTAACATATTTGAAAGTAGTTAACGTTTTAACGTCTTTCGAAATTAGAATAGAAGCGAATTAAATTTTTCGTTCTTACACAAAAGGGAAACTAAATTTCGAAAATTTTCCGGCTATTACATACTAATTGCATACTTGTAGGCGAAAACATTCGGCTAAATGTTTTCAGCGACACCTATTGGTCATTTTTATAGCATGCCACATATTTCACTTTTGAATTAATTTTTTCAAAATAAACGTGTTTGATTGTAAAACTAAACATCTTTAACTAATTATACATGCACCTACCCATTTCTATATCTGCGGATGCAGAAATAGCAGAAATGAGTACGCTTTTTAACCATATCTTGGCAATGGATGTAAGTCCTACGGGCAAAATACATTAAAAATTGATGTAGTAAGGTGGCAACATCAATTCTCTAAAAGTGTTTTGTAGTGTTTGCTTTTCCGCAACATCTGGCACTTTTTATAAGCAATTGTCTAAATATAGTTGCATTTCATTTACAATTTCTATTGCAAAGTTTTCATAACATTTGGAGAAGCGTCGCTGTCAATAAAAATTTAACAAAAAATGATTATGATTCAAATGGAATTGGAACCAGGATTTCGCAAAGCAGACCTTAACAATATACCAACGGTGCGCAGCGAAACAATATTCGGGTTCGTCACAAGAATTGCCACCAGCGGTGGTGGCGTGAAGAACCAATCAACCGGCAGGTATGTATGTTTATTAAAAAATTAAAATAATATGTAATAATCATTTACATATTGTATTTAGTAATAGCACAGATGTGGATTTACTCATAGACTATGTACAAGTGAGAAAAGCCGGAGATATTTTTGATGTGCGTGCCGTTGTCTTTCCGGCAGCAAGTGGTGGAAGCCATGAGTCGCATGTACGCGTTTCATTGAAAGTAGATGAGAAAAAGGACGAAATTTCAGAGACAAAATGCGGTATCTGCGCAAAAAAAGGTATGTTTTTCTGATACTATATCAAACACCAGCATATAATGAGAAACTATATTGGATTTTGCAGAATCTTGTCCACATATACTAGCTTTTATTTTCTGGCTGCATCGCAAGAGTACAGATACCGAATCTACGGCAATACTGGATTTTTGGGGCAAAGAAACGGAAGCATTAATCGAGGAGGAACGTGGCGAGACATTGCGCATTCGTGACATATTCGCCTGTGACGAATTACGTCTTGAAGCTGATTTGGAAGCAGCTGCAGTAAGTGAAAGCGAAGGGCAAGCTTTCTTCGAGGCTGTGCTTGATGAGATGGAAAATTTAGGCTTAAAAGACTCAGCTCTGTACCGTCATTGTAGATCGGTATTGGAAGAGTTCGAGCCGGTGTTCATACATCATACAATGTTGGATGCATCAAACAATGGTGTAAAGAGTTGCCGTACATTCGGCCTGCACATGGAGGAACAAGCCAAACATGGGCTCTTCGAACGACTTTCAGAGGTCTCAAAAACTAGTTATAAGACACGGCTTTGGCTAGAAACGCAATATATGCGATTACGTTGTTCTCTCATACATCGCATCGCATCGAGAAAAGATTCCCTAGATGATGAAAATATTTTGGAACTGCTTTTCTGTAAAGAACGCGAATTCAATGCCGAGGAACGACAACAACTGAAGCAACATAAACGTTTTATATTAAAACAAACAGAAAAACTAGAAAACAAGACTTACACTGAATGTGGTTTGTTGCTTAATGAAAGCTATCCATATATTTGCGCATCGCCTGATGGAATTACCGACGACCACATTGTGGAAATAAAAGCACCAAAAACTGACGATGAATTTGAAAAATACTTAGAGGGACGTGAAACAATTGCGCCCAAATATATGGCCCAGATACAGATTCAAATGTATATGGCAAACGTGACTAAAGCTTTGTATTGTGTACTAAGTCCCACCTTTGACACTAACGGTGCCTTGCATTATGTCTGGGTACAAGCCGATATGGAATTTGTTGCGAGCTTACTCGGAGCTGCTGAGGATTTCTGGAAAGATGTGGTATTTCCTCGACTCAACAAAATCTATCTTGGTGGCCCATAAAATAGTGTTTAAATGTTTAGTTTATATGAAATGCAATGGAACGCAATCTTTTCTAACTTTGAAATGTAATAAAACAACTATTCCAAAGCCAAACAAATGGAATTTTACTCTCTTCGATTAAAAGTGATTATCACAGCTATATGCACAGCTTGAAATCTCACTTCATACTTGCGTTTCACCTCAAAATTATTGTGCACAACAAAGTTTATTTTTGAAAAAAAGTAAGATAATTAATTTTAAGTTAAAAGATAGAGAACTGAATGTTTAATTCCTCCATTTTCAATGTGTAAATGTGTGTGTTATAATCAAAGTCATACGTGTTATGAATATTTTTTGAATTAATGCAAAGCAAAAATTTGCCCCACTACTTACCTTTAGCGAAAATTTGCAATGAGATGACAGCCTTTGCCTCACCATTACAATTGCTCGCTATAACAGAGTAAGTGCCGGTGAAGTCCAGCTTGGCGCTAGGTATTTCCAGGCGGTATTCCGGACCGTCACCTATAGGTCGGAAGTGTGGTGCGTCCTTATAGTATTCCGGCTGTAAAGAAAAATACATGCATAAATACCAGCAAGAACAGTGTAAACGAACTTCTTTGGAGAACACACATTTTATCAACTAGAACTAACATAGAATAATTTGCTTATTTAATTACAAAATATACTAAAATGAAAATCTCTAGTAATATGTGCTCCGTATGTAAATAAACGGGACACTAATGCCTACGGTTTCTATACTATAAGATTCACTTCAAAGCACAGACTGACTCCTATGAAGAGTATAAAATGTATATGTGTTTAAAAATATTATGTTAATAGCATATATTACAACTAAAGGCATACCAGTAATACATATTACAATTATAGCATCTAAAAGCATGAAACTCCCATTGACTCTGTTGTTGTGATAACGGCAGGAAACATTCCTGCAGTAATTTCGAGGCATGGTGCCGAGTTTACAGTCCCGACTATCGTGTGAACCCATTTACATACTTTTAACTGACAATTAATACGCTATATAATCGTTATTTAGAAAAGGTTAGCTCGGAATGACTCAGCCTTATCATCTCTCTCAACAGTAGATTTCTTTTGCTCCGACGAAATATTATAAGGTAGGTCTCAATACTTAAATGCTTACACGTAATCGAAATGAACTTCCAAGTAAACAAAAAAGCCTGCAATTTAATTATTCATTTTATTTCTTGTAGTTTTTACCATAGGTTGATTTTTAAAAATTTGCATTTAATTTTTGACAGAATTATATGAATGTTTTTATTTCTGTAAGGACTGTCTTTAGTTTTTAGACACGATTCAGATTACTTTGGCGGTCGGGAAAAAAACACGAATTTCGGTATAAATGGGATATGTACGGATAGGTGAGCTTCCAGAGGAGGAATATGCAAAAGTAATGTTGCTAACACTTATATTTTTCAAAATATGCCCGATTAAAAATTCAAAAATGTGTATTAATAAGACTTAGTATTTCACAATGTTTCACTAAATTTTTTCAAATTTTTCACTTTTTATATTTAAATATACACTCTAAACATTGAAATAAGTTAATTTTTCACTTTTATTTGATCATATTTAAGCTAAATTTATTAATTTAAAAATCACTTTAAAAAAATAACCTTATCGAGTCAATACTCAAGGTGACTGAAGTACTTTTGCGTAGTACTCCTTTAAAAATCTAAGTATTTTATTACGTAATATTATTATTTAATATTACTAAGTTGCTTTTCAAATTTAAATAAGGACAAAAAAGATACTGCATGTATACTCATTTTAATTTGAAATATAATTTATAGAAGCTTTTTTTATTAGAACTAAGATTGTTAAATAAAGATAGAGGGATTATAGCGAAAAAGAGAAATGTCAGCGAATTGCTCATATTTGCTTATTATCATATGGCAGCGCTCCATTTCCTCATCATTGTTAGCACATAAATGATGCTCACTACGAGTGTTAAAAGTAATTTTTAAAATAAATGTTTCTTATGTAAAAATCCTGCAAAAGTGTAAAATGTGGATTTATTTAAATGTTTATAGTTTAATTTAATTAATTTGAAGTAAAAAATGTGTGTAAAGTGTGTTTAATGTGGTGAAATAGCTTGTTGAAATGTTTGAATTTTGGGAATTTTTGAACTTTGAAGTCGAATATCTCGTAAACTAAGCGTTTGTGGTACCTATAATCAGGAGGACTTCCTCTTTCCAACGGTACCTTCAGATCGCGTCGTCAAATCAAAATTGTGCCAGTTTTTATCTCAATTTATAGCCGCAATATTTTTATACATTAGCAATATGTTGCGCAGAGTATACACTTGTTCTCCTTTTTGCACTGTTTTTTTTTCTCACAGGTAATTTACTATTCACTGGCTTTTTTTACGTGGCGGGTCCCAAACCCAGCGCACAACCCTACATATGTAGGGGATATTTCGCCTTCTCACTTTAGCTCGCCTTCAAACGGATGTTCTTAGGCTACCCAGAGGATACTTGGTCAAAGACCGGAAGTCGTGAGCTGCTTGAGTCATACGTAAAAGAATCGTTTCTGGCCACTCCCAAGTGAATGGCGATCAGAGAACTTTCCTCACTTGCGTGAACTTCTACACATGACTCCATTCGATGGAACGATGAGCTGTATGAGATATATGACGACATTGACATAGTTCAGCGAATTAAAAGACAGTGGCCACGCTAACTAGGTCATGTTGTCCGAATGGACGAAAACACTCCAGCTCTGAAAGTATTCGACGCGCTGTTGTTAACTCGGCTATAATCGCGTAAGCGGTGTCTACGCCAATTAAGAAGAAGAATTTACTGTTCCAGTTAACCGTATAAAAAGGGGATCAAGTGTAGTAGTTGTGTTCCCCTAACGGGTTTTTATGATGCCTCAAACTAATTGAGATAGAAACAGATTAATATACATATTTACGAATATATATTAAATTGAGTAGCATGAAGAGATCATTTAACTTCCGGATGTTCTCTTGTCCGCCCTTCTGATCATCTATCTCTCCATACATATAATCGTTAGTAAAACTCCAGATATCTTGATTAGAACATTATATATAACATATAATTAATGTATATGCACAACTATATATTATAATTAATTATCAAGCCTATCGGGGTTCGGCCTGACGTAATAATCTGCTTGAAGAGCATTTGACAAGCTTGCGCTTCGTAGACCAAGTTTCGACACTGCTTCTTCTGTTTTGTTAGTGAAGTATGTAATTGCCGTCATACAGCATGTCGCTTGTCCCGTTACTATAGTCGTCGTCAACATACAAAGGGCCAAACATTTGCGAGGGACTTTTTTTTTCAAACACTCAGCTCATTACTCTTTGACATCGTCCACGAATTGTAGAGTGTCCTAACCGTCTACCGAGTCCGTAATGTCAGCGATTCGCATTTGTTATCCATAGCTGGATCTTCAGGCAGGCATTATTATTACAGTTGCTGACGGTGCCTAGATAAACGAAGTCCTTTACCGCTCCGAAAATATATTTCTCAGCTACTCGATCTTGGTCACATTTCTCTGGCAGCTGGCATATAATATATTTCGTCCTGTCGTCATTAACCGTAAAACCCGTTTAGCAGATTACATCTCCATAGCTACAAAAGTTTCGGAGACATTCTGCTTGATACATCCAGTTATATCTACGTCGTCGGCATAGGATAATAACTGGACACCATGATAAGGTTAAAGAAGTTACAAGATAGATGGTTGCCTTATCTGAACTCTCGCCCAGTATCAACACATTCGTGTGGGTCCGTTTCTCCTTTTATGATGCAAAGAGTGTTGCTCAACGTCATTCTGCAAAGACGTATGAATTTTGCAGGTATACCAAGTTCAGACCATGCAGTATACACATAATCCCTTTTCGGACTATCGATAGCTGCCTTGTAATCGGACAGGAGATTGACAGGACCTTGTACGCAATGGACACCAGACTGATCTCTTGATAGTTTGCGTTGGTGACTTTTTTGTCTAGCCGTATTGTGTAGATGAGCTGATGCATGCTTCCTATCAACACATTTTCGCCGACCTTGAACAGTTCCGCAGGGAGACCGTCTGCGCTGTTTGCTTAATACGAGTATTCTTCAGGCGCTGACTAGATACATCAATATCATCGTTCTAAATTCAGAACTTCATTTCTCCAGAGGCGGAACTTTTGTTGCCATCGCAAGAAAGCATTAGAAAAGTATTGCTTCAGGTTTAAATCATTGAGTTAAACGAGTGACCTTCTGCATCATTCCTGCCTTTACAAGCCTCGATTTCCTCTCGCTCACGCTTTTCTTTCACCCGTAATCGCGACTCTGTACGTATGTATGTATGTATTTTATGTAAGTATATTTAAAAGCGTTTGCCCTGTTTATTCGACCATATCTGTACAAGCTCGGTTTGAATCTTAAAAAACTTCATAAAATTAAACTATGCAACACCAAGTGGTAGACATACATACATATCTCCGATGTGCATCCAACGCAAACAGCACGTAAAATATGTAAATACGTAACGACTTACATACAGGCAACGAAGGTGGTGACAATAGTGACGACTGTAGCGCGGAACTGAGTAGCACAACAATTGCGGTAATTTGATCGCCGAGTCGCCGAGGAGATTTTAAGGTTTAAACAAAAACAAAACAAATAAAATGTGATAAATAAGAACAGTGGCGCATGCGCATTCCGAATAACAGCAATAATTAGTTGACAAATACATGCATACATAGATGTACATATGTATGTACGTGAGTAAAACATGCGCAGGGGGCATGCGCGCCAAGCCAAATCGGTAAAAATTACGGCTGGACTGGCACTGAGGCCAGCTCGGTACATATTTATTTCAGTTCGCGTTGTTTTTTATTTTTATTAATATATGTATATATGTACATACATATATATAAATATGTATGCATGGTATATTATATACACATGAATAGTAGCTATAGATTTTAGTAATTTCTATACATACTATGTATGTATGTATGTATATATGATGCAGTTTTTCATGTGGTTTCAAGATTGCTGTGAGGCAGAGTTGCAAGCGATTAATAAAAACTTTGCCACAGGAACAAAATGTTTTTGAGTTTTTGTAGACAGACAACAATACTCGTTTTTATTGAACTTCACTTATATGGCGAATAGTTTATGTATTGTTAATTTTAGAAGTACATACAATGAATACGTTCATACATATCTGTGTGTATGTGAGTGTGAATACGTGTATGTTTTTGTGCTAATGGCGACAATAACAACAATTAGGCAAATTCTGCTTATAAAAGAGTGAAAAAATCATATTTGTAATTATTCTTTTTTATCATATCCTTTTATACGATTTTTTAGACGCATACATATGTAAATAAAATTAAGAAAAAAATTTATTTTCGGTTGAAACGACGCTATAATACCCTTCACAAATACAAAAGATTTGATACACGAACCGTAGTTTGATCGGTCAGTTTTTATGACCGCTATATGCTTTAATAATCGAAAACTTGAAGATATGTCGTTAAATACAATTTTTCCCAGACAATGATTTGATTTTCATTGTTCAGTTTGTATGACAGCTATATGGCATGCGATCTCGGCGGTTCAGACAAATGCTTCTTTGTGAGGAAAGAAAATGTGCAATATTTCAGATTGATATCTAGAAAACTGAAGGACAAGCTCGCGTATATACAGACAGACGGACATGGCTTAGTCAACTCAGCTCGTTATGCTGATCATTTATATACATACATGCATATACTTGTATATTGTTGTTATAAGGTAAGTTTGTAACACCCAGAAGGAAGCGTCCGACCATCTGGGAGCTACAAACTTCGTGGCAAACTAAATATACCCTGCTCACAGTATAAACACATACATACATATGTCATTCCTATTTATTTCAGTATACATATGTATATGCATATGTGTTCATTTATATCAGCTAAAGTGAAATTTTTTTAATATAATAAGCGACTTATGAGTTTTATTATAGAAAATAAATAAGAAAACCTACGTATGCCTTGGGGTATAAGCTAAATAGTTGCGATACGACATTCTTTCTTAGATAAAAACTTAGAATAAAATTGAAATCGAGTTATATGTTGAACGTTGATTAACCTAACAGCGCTAATCTGCTAAGAAGAAATCTCAAAATTGAACCCATTTCAATGCATGAAAGCAGAAGAAAACGTGAAACTGAATAGTTTAAAAAGAGCCATTAGTTTAGTGCTAGTTTTGGTGAAAAAATTCTGCTGACACCAAAATGGAGCTTGATCCGGGCTTTTCATCAGACGGCTTGCTCAATTCTGTGTAAGTCATGTGAGAACCGAAGGCGATGACTGCAGTCAACGTCCAAACAAGTAAGTCATAAAAGAAAATAACTAAGCACGATTTTGAATGACGATGAATTGAATTTAATACTGGCTCTTGCCA
Organism: Bactrocera tryoni; assembly: GCF_016617805.1. Classification (NCBI taxonomy): domain Eukaryota; kingdom Metazoa; phylum Arthropoda; class Insecta; order Diptera; family Tephritidae; genus Bactrocera; species Bactrocera tryoni. Next base: position 35,917,967 of record NC_052501.1, read on the forward strand.
TGAATTCTGCACAAAATCTACGTAAATACTTTGGAAGACCAAAAAAAAATATATTCCAAGGGTTCAATGTGGTCACCATCCGATTGTTGTAATGGTTTGATAGAGAATATCCTGTAATGACGTTATACCTCTACACTTCTGTGAAAAAGAAGCATAAAATCAGCGTTATTGCTGGTTTCATGAATGCAGTTGATTGGCCGTCTGGATTTGAATATATTGGGCAATAGTTTGTGGTCGGAGTTTAAGCACGAATCGTATACCCCACAAAAATTTCGACAGTCTAATTAAATCTTATGCGTGCTGCTATTGATCAATGGCCGAAACCTTTGCATGTTTGTGTGAAAGCAAAAGGAGACCATTGCCAATAAAATTTTATACATCGTTTGTTGAAGGACGCAACGTCAAAAAGTTGTTTTAATAAATTTTGCTTTTAATAAAATCCATCGAATCCTCAGAGACACCTTTAATCTTATGGGCTCAGAATATCATTTTTACATTTCTCTGGCAGTATCTGTAAATGGAGTATCAAAGGAAGACATCACCTACCTTATACCATAACGAAGACCAAGCAAGCTTTCGATGCCCAATACGCGATATGGAGTACATCGATCTTTACGCGGTGTACCAAAATAAAAATATTCAACTTCAATGTTAAGTCAAGACTTCTTTATGGCTGAGAAATGTGGAAAATGCACAGGCTGCAAATTTTCACAAACCGATGCTTTCGCAATATGCATTGCGGCGGTATGGACGAGAGCCCGAAAACAATCACTCAAAACGTTATCGACTGAAATCATGGCGGCCGATGGGGAGGCCGATCTGTTCTAACCTGTAGCAGGAATTTGGACATCGAAATATCTAAGGTCCAAAAAATTATGATCATGAGGCTAGCACAAGACCGAAATAAATGGAAGAGTCTCTTTGTGGTCCCTTGCTACCCCGCGGACCAATAGGTTAATATACATATCATATATACATAATGTCGACTGTCCAACTTACTTTACTATATAAATAATAATTACCTGCACTGAATGACGTTAAATTCAATTAAATTCCAATTTCCCGAAGCTTTTCAAGTCAAATTTTTTCACGGTTTTAAACACTTTGCATTTGCTTACGCGCACAGATCGAATGCTCAAAAAGGATAATAATCAAACACACACAAATCTCTTACACAGGCAAAGCAACTGTAAAACTATAATCCCTGAGTTTCTTATCGTCGACTGTTGCAGTTTACGCACGTCTTAATGGCGTGAAAGTTTCAACAGTAATGCCAATGCAAAATCACACAATATTCGCGTCAAACCGATCGCAGGCAGCCCAAACGCCTTCTACGAAGCACTACTTCCAATGTGGAAAATTGTTTTCAAGAACTTTTCTCAGCTAAACTAATTTTTGCTTTCTTATTCTAGACGGCAAAATAAAAACAAACTCGTGGAGGGCGAGGGCGTGCACGCTGAAGCCACGCACGTGCAGCCAGCAGTTAAACCATTTGCGGGCGCACTCTGTGACGTAGAAATGCTCCGCAACCCAAACAGCAACACGGACGTGTACGCACACACACAGCCACACACAAGCCAGCAGAACACGAAATTAATTTATTGCTGCAATTGGAATTGATAAACAGAGGCTGTTTGGATGCAGTTCGCTGAATATTGGCGTAGGGGCGTTTTACCGTTATATTGAGTTTATTTTTTCGCAATTTCAGCTTGTCACATTTATTAAATGTTTTTATCAAAATATGTGGCTGCTTTGTCAAATACACACACACAAGAACATATGTTCAGTTGTTAGACTAGTAGGAGCGCGCGCGTTCAACCCACATTTGCTTTCGTAGCGCTCAAGTGCTGAACTAAAACGAATTTGGAAGCTAATAGCAACCTGCGCTCACCTGTCGCACTTCGTTTGAGTCGTGCTTTCGGTGTGCATTGTATGTATTGACAATGCGCCCATTAACGTCACGAATGCGACTCTAACGAGATTCTGCCATTTTAATGACCGCTGAAGTGATTCATTACGCTGCCGACGCTTTTGTTGCAAAGCGGTTGGTAACAGAAATGCAAGGGGCTACGAAGTTCAATCAGCTGTTGGATTGTACTGTATTTACGCTTTCTACAACACGCACTAAATCATTTTAAAGGGTGTTGCATTTGAACTGATCAAATTTGATAATAATAACAGTATTTACCTTTACAGCCGCTTCAGGTTGTCATCGAGCGTCAAATAGCTGTCGTTTGTCTCCTGCTCATAAATTTCTACGAAGCATTGCAAAGCGAAACAAAAGAAATATTCAATTATTACAATGCCTTATGAGTGGAAGTTAGGTGCATCTCACATAATTTCGTAATTGCACCATTTCACATCCGATGCTTATGAAATTAGGTCAACCTTGAAGAAATTATTAAGAATATAAAAACGAGTGATCCAAGTAAAGGTACTTTCTTCAGTAGCCTTTTTTTGTTAGATCACGTGTGCGTCGTCTCAAGTTGCCATGTTTTTTGGTTCAAAAATTGTTTGGAGTTTCATCATTGAACGACTTACGCCTGAACAACGTTAACAGATCGTACAACTTACGAAAATTCACGTTCAGTAAAGATTGTGTTTTGCGCGCTTCGCTCAACTTATGGTCAACACAATTGACCTACTGAGCATACTATTCACAACACCATCATTCATCTTGAGACCCAGCATTCATTATTGGATGATATTCTACCGAACAGTTCACGTCCAGCACGCAGTGAAGAAAATGTAGCAGCCGTAGCTGAGCGTGTACACCAACCGTGATACAAAATACAACTTGTACAAGAACTGAAACCGCTCGACCATCCCCAGCGACATCACTTCGCTCTATGGGCTCTTGAAAATTTCCAAGAAGATGCGATATTTTCGAGCCAAATTTTGTTCAGCGATGAGGCTTATTTCTGGCTCAATGGGCATGTAAACAAGCAAACTTGCTGCATTTGGGACGAAAAGCAACCGGAGGAGACTCAAGAACTGCCTTTTCATCCAGAAAAAACAATGGTTTGGTGTGGTTTGTGGACCGGTGGAATCATCGGTCCATATTTCTTCAAAAATGATGCCGGTAAGAACGTAACCTTCAATGGCGACTATTATCGCGCCATGATAACCGACTGAAATTGAAGCTCGTGACATTTGGTTTCAACAAGAGAGCGCAGTTCCCACAGATCACATCAATCAATGGATTTATTGAGACACGGTTTCGGTTACCAGATAATTTCACGTTTCGACCAGTTGATTGGCCATCAAGATCATATGAAATCACACCGTTCGCCTTTTTAAGCTTTTAACTTTTCTTATTTTCTATTTCAACAAAAATGATTTAATATTAACAAATTTAGACTTAGCGGTTTTTAATTTCAAATTTCAAAAAAAAAATTAATACAACACAAGAATTAACGTGAATCATTAATACCCGACACAAATACAAAAGATTCCAAACGAGAACTTGATTTTGGTCGATCAGTTTCTATGGCAGCTATATACGGTGGATAGTGGTGGTTTCGACTTGAACCTAACTTACTTATAGGATCGATATTTTGGATAACCTAATTCCATTGGTAAATAAACCAATATTTATAGCTAAGTTTTTCGGTATTGCTTTCCTTCAATTAAATAAAGTTCAACTTACATTCAAGAAATCGCGCAGCCATACAACTTCAGGCTTTGGATCGCCGACAACCTCACAGAATATTATTACGGTGTCACCTTCATAGGCCTCACTAGAACGTGGTTTGACAACAAACATGGGTTCCTTGGAGTACCTGAAATTTCAGAAATTTAATCAAGAATATTTCGTATTTATGTAATATTACGGATCTTACGGTAAATCACTTTTTACAATAGTCGGTATCTGGCTGCTACTGCGTTGCTTTTGCTGTTGCTGATCTTCATCGGGCTCCTCTATCACCACGCGACAGCTACTTTCTACTTTGCCAACAGCATTTGAAGCGACACAAACATAAATGCCAGCGTCGTGTATGGTTGCGTTGGCAATTATTAATTCAACAAAACCGTTAGAATCCAGAGTGGCACTTATGCGTCTGCTTGGACGCAATCGTACGCCATTACGATGCCATGAAACTCCCACGGTTGGATAGGCTTCTACTTTAGCGGCGAGGCGTATTTCTTGTCCCTCTTGATATATATACAAGGGGTCTAGCGGCATGTAAAACTCGGGCGATATGTAAGCGCGTATACCTTTATCGACGACAAGCGAACAGTGGCATGATACCGAACCAAGTTCATTTTTAGCGGTGCAAGTATAAATTCCACTATCATCTAGTACGGTGCTAGCCAATTCAAGTGTATGAAACTGGCCATCGCTCGTGATAAGACAACGACGATTTTCTACAATTTGCTGGTCGTCTTTGTACCACATTATTTCTGGGCTTGGATGACCCATAACCTGGCAAGTCAAACGCACAGGATAGGTCATTTGCACCCGTCGATCTCGCAGGCGCATCGTGAATATTGGTAAAGTGTCACCAGCATGAGCAACATCGGCGGAATGAACGATTTGCTTCAGTTTAGTATCGGCTTCATATAGTCGAGGATCGGTGACGATTTGTAAGCGCGCAAAAGTCGATACTCTGCCCTTGGAGTTAGTTGCTTCGCAAGTGTAACGACCTGCATCCAACTCAGAAACTGGAGCAATGATCAGCGTGCAAGTTGAACCAATTTGACGAATTCTGATACGTTCGGCTAGTGGACTAATATGCATGCCATCCTTATACCAGTCTATTTGTGGACGTGGCGCGCCACGCACCGTACATTCGAATATAAGTTGTGTGCCCAGTAAAGCCTTCAACTGGCCAGGTAGTATTTTAACGAACTCGGGCAAGCATTCAGCGCCTCCCACCTGAAGTGGACTGCTTGTCTGCACCGACGGACCCCAACCGTAACGATTTTTCGGCGTTACACGGAAGTGATATTCAATATTGGGCTTCAAATTAAACGCATCAAACGAATTTATAGGTGTCAGACCCAATTCCTTCCACATAGCACCACCTTCGTGGCCAACAACCCAAGCATCAATGCGATAGGCAATAACGGGCGCAGAATTGTCTCGCGCTGGCTTACCCCATGAGAGGGAGATGTGTGACGGTCCGGAATCGACAACCAAAGGTTCCGTGGAGATCGGACCTGGAGGATCTGCGCCAAGTTGAAATAAAGAAAGTTGATAAATGCTTAAAAGTCATGTTATCTGAAAAAAGGACGGTGGTGATGACCTATCGACCAGGCGGCGTAAAATTTAAATCAATTCGAAACCTAAGAAATCTGTTCGAACTCAATAAAACACCATGCAACTCCCCGGAGAAACATTTTTATTTATTATTTATATTTTTTTTTGTATCTAAATGTATAAGTTGGATATGATGTAAACCATTTAAAATAAATTGATCACATTGAACAGGAAACGCATAAAAATATTGTAATACAATCGTGTTAAACTAATTGTAAAAATAGAAGATCAATTTATCGACCAGGAATACCAAAAATATTTAAATACACTTTTGTGAAATTATAAATTTTTAAAAAGTTTGAACTTTAAACCATTCAAATCCATACAGCGCTTTTCAAAAATCTGCAAAAAACGTCAAAAGTTGGAGAAGAAGTTAAGAAAAAGTATAAAACTCGAGAACGTATATATGTAGTAATTCGAACACCGAAGGTGACGGAACAAAAACAACGGCTTAAAACATCGACAATTGATATGTAAGACGAACAAAACGATTTGCTGGGTCACGATCACCACCACAGGGAATACAGTTATATGATATATAAAATTCAATTTGAAAACTCACCTCTGAAATAAGAAATGTCAGGGAAACTTTCGAGTCGCTGCCCCCAGCGTGGCGTTGTTGGTGTTTCGGAGCGTGCGCGTGGCATTACCTATTTTTTTAAATGGTGTACACACACGGACATAAAAAAGATCAGGAAATCAGAACAATCACTCACAGAACAAAAATTTGGGAAAATTGCATAAAATAAACAAACAGCACGAAATACGCAACAACAAAATATAAAACAAATATAGCATCTCCATATTTAGAAGACTTAGTACTCAAGCAGAGCTTATTTGCTAGCGCTACTTTCTTTCCGTTTGGGAGCCTTAACCTACAATAAAAAAGTTAAGAAAGCGAGTAGCGGTTAGTGCTTGAAAAACTCATTTGATGAGAAGAGCAAGGCATAGCTAATGACGAACAATAAATCACTTGCATACTTTCCAAAGTCTACTATTTCTTTCGGTTTTGTCCATGTGAGAGTTGATAAATATGGAGAGGTGCATAAATATAGTAACTAGTTTGCTCTTGCTCTTCGTGGATTCTTATAGTGATTAGTTTATCAAAAACTTTTTAACAAAAAAAGCATTCGCTTGTAAGAAGATTTTTAACATTTTGTGACTTACCGCAACGGTTACAAATACACGATCTGTGCCGAAGTTATTACGCGCAACGACGAAGTAAGTACCCGAGTCAGCGATTTGTGAGCTTTGCACCGTGAATCTGGTGTAATCATCCGACACTTCCTTACTGACTCTATCGGATTTGGTAATATCTTTGGTGCCTTTCAAGAAGGTCACTGATAAAGCACAAGATAAATAACAAAATCAATTCAATTAAAAATTATACGACTTCAGACACTCACATTTAGGTTTCGGTTCGCCCGCAATACGGAACGAAATGGAGAATGGATCGCCCACTAATATTTTCATCTCGGGCTCTGGTCGCGATAAGAAGAGCGGTGGCCGTTCATTTTTCGGGGCACCGGCAGCAACATCGACACTTACGTGCGATTCAATGCGTCCGAAAGCATTCGAAGCGCGGCATGTGTAAGTGCCCTCCAATTCGGGTTGTGCATTCAATATGGCTAATGTGTATACACCACCTTCCATGAAGGTTTTTATGCCTGGTTGGCCGGCGACAGTTTGACGATTGCGTAACCATTGTACTTCCAATGGCGTAGACGATTTCATGAATTCTGCAGAAATAGCAACCGTTCCGCCGGGACTCACTGTTTGGTTGCTCAACGGCACCACAAAGTGTGGCTTATTGGGGTCACGGTGGAAGTAACCGTGTGTCTTTTCAAGCGCGAACCGTTCGCGTCCCACAAAATCGACTTGGTGAGTAATTTTGTTTTCAGCTGCCTCGTTGCGGGCTACGCAAGCATAAAGACCGGAATCCTTTTCCGTTGGATTATTAATTGTCAATTTAGTATAGCCATCAGCAGAGTTAACAATGTTATAACGGTCATCTTCGTTAAGCAGATCCGAACCCTTCATCCATTGGATATCAGGGCGAGGTTTACCACGTACACGACAATCCAACACCAATGTATTCTCATTGATGGAGTAAGTGTCTGTTGAAAACAATATGAGAGTTAATAAAAAGTTGTGAATGATGCGACAAGAGCAGAAGGCAATCAAACCCAGATATATTGATATTCATGAAGAATTACAGTTATCACGAATGTTCCAATATCAGAAGTAACCTTCAAGGGAAGGATTTCAAGTAGTTTTAGTTAGTTGTTTTCGAACAAAAGTTAAATCGTACAATCAAGTCAAGCAGAAACCAACTTGACTTCCCTCTGAATTTAATTGCCACCTTCTTTTATCTGAATTGATCAGAAACAAACATAGAAACAATTAATCACCGGTCACGACAAGCAAAACACTAATTGATTTAACCCTATCACAATTCTGAAATTTCTTTAAATCCCCTAAAGTCGGTAAGATTAATAAATTTATAACTTTTTAACTCATTCTACCACAATGTCACACCTCTGATGGATTGTACAAAAGCGGATGGTTGTACTGCGTTCTCGTAATGTTTGTAGACTCTCAGCTGTGCGTGGGTGAATGTTTCACCATAGTCGTTGATGGCACGGCAAGTGTAGTTTCCGCTGTCTTCAACGCTCGTTGCAGCAATATCCAACGAGGCAATACCATTACGGAACATGGTCAGATATTGACCGTCATTAGGGAGTGGACGATGATTCTTCAACCACTCAATACGTGTGTCCCCATCACACACAACATTACAGCTCAGTCGTATGCTAGAACCCTCAGCTACCGTCCGATCGTGTAATAGGGTGCTGAATAATGGTTTGCTCTGTGATATCATACCCAATGGGCGTCGCTCTCGACTGCGTTTGATAACTTCTTCTGTAGTAAAGTGAGATGATGTTTCACCGTTACTTGTCATCGTTTCATATGGCGTCTGTGATGAGCGTCTCATATGTGATACATATTCACCGTTAGTGGTAACATCTACACTCGCAGTCATCAACTGTTTAAGATCACCGGTGCGTATGGATTTACTAATAGCATGGATGTGTTCATTAGTTTCGGCGAAGCAAGCAAAGATGCCACAGTCCGACGGGATCGGATTGCGTATTATCAGTTTGCGTATACCACCTACTTCTTCAGTGGACTTGTAGCGATTGTTGGAAATACTATGATCATCGCGAAGCCACGTTACATTCGGTCGACCGTGCACTTGACAGCTGAGTGTGATTTCGTTGCGATTTGCATCATAAGATTCTGAAATAAAATTCGCATATGTATTGTTAAGGATTTATGGAATTAAGTTCTTGTGGACGACTATGTCTGCAAATACAGTATCCCCCGTTTAATTGATTTTCCCACTTTTTTGAATCACTTGACCGGTCAAAAATATATGCATACAAAGTATGTGTAAAGTTACCCGCATAACAGATATTAGTTAATTGGTTTCCCCACATAATTGGTAAATATTTATTTAAGGGATACTGTAAATTCTATTTTTCAAAACTGCAATACTTTCAGATGTTTACCTTTGATATTGTCCGCAAAACTGCTGGGCAGTTTGCCGGTTGTTTGCTCGTAGACCGTCAAATCACAGCAGCTTTCAATGGTGTTTTTGTTATTGCGCACCACACACTTGTACGTGCCCGTATCGTCGGCTCTGGCGTTGTGTATCTCCAAACTGATGGCGCCGTTGATATTATACATTTTGTGTCGTGCGTCCTTCGTCACGCGTTCCTCACCACGCAACCAATAAACTTCCTCGATGTAACCACTCACATAAAATATGAGCTGCACCTTATTGCCCTCAGCTATCGACATTGGCTTCATTCTCGTTTCAGCGGTCAATTTAAGCTTCTCATCCTTTACCTTGGACTTGAGCTGCGCACTGGTTTCACGCTCGTTTTGGTGGGTTGCAGCAGTCGGCTCCTGTTCTTGTATGACCTTTTGCAGAGTTCGCTTTTGCGTTAATTTTTGCACATAATCGGATATATCCAAAAATTTGCTTATCTTCATTTGTCCACTGTCATTCTCTGCATAGCACGTATATAGACCGGTATCAGCCTTAACCGGCTCTGTGATTAATAATTGTATGACACCGTCGCCTAACTCCACATACTTGTACTTCTCATTGCCCAATGGCAACAAAGTATTGTCCTTTTGCCAATATATTTGAGGTTTGGGATTTCCGGATACCTTACATTCGAGCGTAATCTCATTTCGATCTTTGTGGTATGAATCTATGAAATGGTTTAACAAGGCGAACACAAATAATAATGTTACATTAACAAGATATGATGGTTAAACTCTGGCTTCTTTCTTATACGAGTACCCTACCTATAATCAATGCGTTAGTTGCAGCAATGTTAGTTTAAATATTTACGGAAAATACATTTACATGATAGCGTACCTTTTGCTCTTCAAATAAACCATTGAACGCACAGTTCCAAAAGACAAGACATAAATATCGAACATCATATTTTCGTTTTACCTTTAATGCCCACTGTGAAAACAGGTGCTACTACCTCCTCTTTACCAGTAGTGTAGACAAAAAGTTGGCAAGTGCTAACAACCTCATTTTCCGAACCCTTCACACGTAGTGTGTATTCACCTGCCTCCTCTTCGGAAACGCCTATCAAATTCAGCCATGCGATTCCATCCTGGCAAGACATTTTACTTTTGGGTCCGAAAGTAATTGGTTGCTCGCCATGGAACCAACGGGCTGTCGGCTCAGGTCCATCGATGTTAACCATCCACTTGACGTTGCTGCCAGCCTTCACAGTGCGATTAGATAGGAAGTTTCTAAGGTACAGATATTTCTTTAGATCTGGTGGTGGTGGTGCCTCACGCCTACCACTACCCTCCTCTTCATCCTTGGCTTTCTTCTTCTTTTTCTTCTCCTCCTTATCCTCACCTTCCTTCTCTTCTTCCTCTGTTGTTGGTTTGACTGGTGGTCTGGCCTCCTTAGATGGAGAAACCGGTCGCCTACGTCTAGGCTCCACCGTCACAATATGACTAATTTCAGTTTTCCCTTCACGATTTTCCGCTTGGCAAACATATTTACCACTATCAGCCGGCACTGGATCTATAATGAACAGCTCACAAAGACCATCATCATGGTCAATTTGCTGATACTTTTCACTCGATTCGACTTTAACTCCATCCTTAACCCAAGTAACAGATGGCGTGGGTAGACCACGAACATGTACATCCAGCTGTAATTCATGAATTTTGCCATGATAGGTGTCTTTAATGTTACGTGTAAATGTGGGTGGCACATCACCAGTGCCTGGATCTGCATAAACCTCCAATTTGCAGAATGTAGAAGCTTCGCCGGTTTCATCGCGCGCCCAACACTTGTACACACCGCTATCCTCAACCGTAGCACTAGCAATTTCCAATAAACACAAACCTTCACTGTAACGACCCCTAATCTTTGGACTATTAGCGATAGGTTCATCATTCTTAAACCACTTGACTTGTGGTTCCTTTGACTCCAAGAAACATGATATTTTCACTTTCGAACCTTCAGCCACAACACGGTCTCTAACCGATGTAGCGAAATGTATGCCAATAACTTTTTCTCGTTTCTTAAGGCTTCCAGTTTCTGAAATAATTTCAGTTGCAGACGAAGTTACTTCCTCCTCCTCTTTCTTAGCTTTTCTAGCTTTAGCCTTCGATTTTCCTTTGCCTTCTTTATCCTCTGCATCACTTTCGGCGGCTTCACCTTTTGAGGGGGCTGCCTTCTCGTCCTCTGCTGTCTTGGCACGCAATAAACTCTTATCGGCATGGAATACACCATGAATATTCTCAGCGATATGAGACGCCTTACCCTCAAACAATACAGTGTGCGTAATCTCTGATTTACCAGCACTATTCTCTGCCCGCACTAAATACTTGCCGGAATCTTTTGCATCCGGTCGATCAATAATCAACTCACAAGTGCCATCTTGATGTTGTAGTATTTGGTAACGTCCACCATTCTTTATTTCGAAGTTATCCTTCGACCATTGCACTTGTGGTGTTGGTTGTCCACGTACTCCCGTTTCCAAAACGAGTTCATTTGTGTTCAGATGATAGATTTCTAATTTTTAACAAAACAATTAATTATTATGTAAGCTACTTTTTCTAAAGATTACGAAATCATTGGCAATGAAATAATGCTCATGCCCCACTAATCGCAGATGTACGTACATACACATACGAGTATAAGGTTGTACGGTATGGGTACTTACCTTTCAGTGAGCGTGTAAACATTGGTTGCACGTCGGAACTAACCTTCGGTGAGTAAACATGCAATAAGGCCGAGGTTGTAATTTTGCAGAATTCATTCTGTGCAGTCAACGTGTAAACACCCGAATCTTCAGCTGCGGTATTGAGAAACTCTAAGCAAGCCATTCCTTCCCGACTCATATTACGGATACGTGGACCATAAGTAACATTTTGTTCATCTTTTTGCCATTTGAATGTGGCATCCGGTCCGCCCACAACTGCCTGAAATTTGACTTTGGAACCTTCGGCTACATAGCGATTCGAAATATTCGCAATAAAATACAATTGTGTTTTTGGTGAAGGGTCGGGCATACGACTGCGACGCTCATATGTGCCAGCCTCGGCATCATCATCCTTCTTCTTGCTTTTTGGAGGGCGACTACCCTTCTCGACCTTCTTACCACTCGCATCTCCAGTGCCAGCTTCACTATCAGATTCGGTCATTACGCCAGATAATAAACTCGAACGTCGCGATGATTGCACAACTTCTACTACAACTGTGTGTGTAGTTTTCTGACTGCCCAATTTATTTTCAGCAATGCAAGTGTACACACCACTATCACTCGACGTTGGCTTGTTAATGATCAGCTCACAAACGCCATCCAAATGTTCGATCTGTACGCGACGATCATCGAGTACTACTGGTAGATTGTCCTTTACCCATGTAATCTTGGGGCGGGGGTTGCCGCGCACCTTCGTATCAATAATTAAATCGTTCTGGGACGAATGATATACATCTGTGGAGGCGAACAGAAATACATCAAAGCGTTGCACCGAATTCAAAAGAGACAAATAGATGCTGGCACACAAAGAATACGCAACAATATCACACACAATGCAACACTTGCCGTGAGAATGTGAAAAGTATTATTGTATGTATTTTAAGAATGAACACCTCGACCCCAATCGGTTGTTTCAATGATTTGAATAAACGACTACACAAATGTAGTTTGATAAGACAGTTCGATTCTTCACCTACAAAACAAAACATGTAAAACGGCACGCGAATATTTTTCGTGAGAATGTGACTCCCGAATATGGTGAGTGATGGGGATAACATAAATCCAACACTAATCTCTGTGAATACACTCGAGTTAGTATTTGCTCTTCTCATACCTCTTAGTGGTAGAGCGAAGATCGGCTCTTGTTCGTCGCCATCGGCTTGGGCACTATACACTTTGAAGTAGCATTGCGTGTCGATTTCACTGTAATCGTTTTTGGCCACACACTTGTAAACACCCGATGCTTCGGACGTAACCTTGCTCACCTCAAGAATTGCTTTTCCTTCCTCCGAGAGATTTTTAACGGTTGGCCCAGCTACAACCCATTTGTCATCTTTCATCCAGCGGCAATTAGGGCTAGGTCCAATCACAGTACATACAAAACGTACAGTACTGCCTTCCAGAGCCATACGATCGCGTAGTTGCGTGGCGAACTTTAGTTTTTGTTTTGGGGATACCAATGGTTCGGGTGAAGCGCGGTGAACACGTTCCTTAGCTTCTGCTACAGTCGATGTACGCTTGCGATCGGATGCAGCCTTTGACTGAAGCGCTTCTTCCATAGCTTTCTTTGCTGTTGCCTCTTTATCTTTTTGCAAGCGATCACGTGCGTGGAAGATACCGCGTGCATGGAAGTGTCTATTTTTAGCAACTTCCACATGATGACTAATCTGGACTTCACCACTGGAATTAGCTGCCTTGCAAACATAAGTACCACCATCCTTGTCGTTTGGTTTGTAAATTAGCAGTTTATATATGCCGTGCGCTTCTTCAAGCATGGTAAATTTGAAACTTGGTTTAACATCAAGTCCACCTTTCATCCAAACGACAGCTGGACGAGGTACACCATGTAGATGGCATTCAATGGTTAGTTCATCGTCACGTAAGTGATAGTATTCTGTAAACGAAATTGTTAATCCATAAACTTGATCCTTATCCCTATTAGAAGTAATGTGTTTTCCTTACCCTTGATCAGCTTGCAAGATGGTGGTGCTGGCTCGTCTTTGAATACCTCATAAATAGTCACATAGCATGACGAAGTGACGGTGTCATTGGAATTCGCCACCGTACAGGAGTACTCGCCGGAATCTAATATCGTCGTATTGACTACTTCCAAAGCCAATATGTTGTTGTTGTTAATAATACGATGTGTTGCATCACGCTCCAACTGTCGGCCATCTTTGAACCATTTCACTGATAACTCGGGTCCACCAACTGCACAAGAAATACGTACATTATGGCCTGCTTCAACAGTACGATCCGTAAGGAAGACAATGAAGTGCGGCAAGCGAGCTTGCTCTCTTATACGTTGCCACTCAGCATCACGTTCTTTCTCGCTTTTATGAATACGCATACTGTATTTCCGCATTTGCTGCATAAACTCTTCACCCTCCTCTTCGGCGATGCGTTTCCAGCGTTCCTCGTCATAAGGATTAGGTCGAGTAAACTCTTCGGATGAATTGCTGCCACGTCGCTTCTTAGATTTCGGAAGTTCGGGTACCACATCCGCATCTTCAGCTTCCTCTTCTTCATCACGAAACTCGCTACCACCTTCATCGGCGTAGTCGCCTCCATATGACTCTGTACCGGCGAAGGATTCGTCACCAGCATCCTCTTCTTCTTCGTCACCCTCTTCGTCTTGCTCCTCCGTTTCATCTTCATCACCCTGTTCAGCCTCTTTTTGAGCGCGTAATGCAGCTCGTAACTCTTCTTCAATGCGCTCCTGTTCTTCCTTCTCTTTCTTCAGACGTGCTTGTCGCTCCGCAAAGGTCTCGCCCTTAGGCTTGGCAGCTGCTTTAGCTGCTTCTTCCTCTGCTGCTTTAGCTGCTTGTCTGGCCTGCTCTTCCATTTGCAAAACGAGTTTGCTCTTTTTTGGTGGTGGCTTTGGCGCAAGATCTTTTGCTTCCTGCTGCTTTTGCTGCTCCTCGAACATCTTTTTGCTTGCCTTTTGACCACCGCCCATTTCTAATTTCAAGGTCAATTTTGGGCTGGGTGATTTCTCCTTCTTTTCCTTCTTCTTGGGTGCAGCCTTCTTTTTCGTCTTTTTTACTGGCTCGTCCAAATCATCTGGCTCAATGCTCTCTTCGCGATCGGTACTAGCTCTGTCACCAGGCTCACCTTCAGTATCTGACGTAACACCAGATCCGGAGCCATCCTTTTCGACGCTTTTGCGTGGTGTGCGAGCCTTTTTACCTTTGCCTTTCTTTTTGGGCTTCACCTCTTCAATGATTTCCTCCTCCTCTTCTACCTCCTCATATTCCTCGATCAAGTATATAACCTCAACATTCGATACATCCATTACGGCAGCACGATCAATGACAGACATATCGGTCGTTATGTAACGCACAGGTTTTTGAACTTCCTCGCTCTCTGTAATATCCATAATTAATGCTCGGTCGAAAACAGCTTTATTGCAAGTTATTTGAGTCTTAATGTCTCTGCCAAGCTCGAAAGGAGTTTTTTCTCTTTCCTCGCGTTTTAAGAAAGGAGTAATGCTGCGCCATGTCGAAGGTGTAGCACTGCGACGGTTTAAGTACAAAGAGAATGGGGTCTGACTCCTGCCGCGTATCGGGGTAGCACTGCGACCGCGCAGCGTACCGGGAGTAGGCGATTTCACTTTCCTACGTTTCTGTACCGGAACCGCTAACGTATCCTGCACGGGTGTCGACTCGGGCTCCTCAGAGGCTCGCGTATCGGCTGCACCGACTTCACCTTCTGTCTCTCCCATCGTTTCGAGAACTTTTTTTTATCGATCAAGGATCAAACAAACGGTTATAAATAAATTAGCGTGTCGACGTTTGTTGAACAAACAAACAAAATATTTCGATTTATGAACAAGTTTTTAACTTTTCGAACTAGTTAACGGTTAATAAAGCTCAAAAATTATATACATATATTATTTTCGGTAATTTTCCAACGTAGCGGATCGATTGGGAGAGAGCGTTCGAATCCGTTCGAATAGAAATTTTAACTATAACTAAATTAAAAGCGCCGAACAAATTTGAAAAGATTTTCGACTTTGTCGAAATTCAACGACGACAAAACACGTTAAACGACGATTGAAGACGAGAATTGTATGCGCAGCACCGATAGTGAATAGGTCGATTTCGAAGGAAAGCACCAACCAACTGCAGCATTCAAATATTGGCCACGAAAAATCGATCGATCCGTCGGCGAAGAATTTACGAATGGACTGCAACAACTGCCAATAATCTAAATTTACCCAATTGTTATAGATTCACGCGTTATTTATTTTTATTTTTCATTTGGTTTTATTCAATTGTAATTATGTAAACGGCCACTAAAGATGCAAGAAGGCTGTGAGGGCGCGGCTGTGAGGTGAGCTGTCGAAAAAATTGCTGCGAGGGAAGTGTTTTAACTATGCTGCGCTATTTTAAGTGAGTTATTTTCTGCCTGCGGTTGACTTGCGAAAACAGACAAGAAAACAAAACTTATCTTTTGCTGTTGCGACAATTTCTAAGACACTATACGAGTCTCCTCGGCGATTACACTGGCACTAAAATTCGAAATTCAAATCAATTGATTTGATTATGCGGTTAAAAAAAAAGAAGCCAAACGAACAAATCACAACGACATGGCAGCGATAGCAAGCAGCAGCGGTATTGTTGCGGCATTGAATCATGCCACGTGAAGTCGTTACTTCCCGATCATTTTCAAATTTATTCTACCATGTGACTATTATTTCGAATGGTTAGCAATAGTCACTGTTTAAATATAATATGTATATAATTTTATTTCAGTCACACAAATAATCACGAGACAACAAATAAATACTTACAATCAGTTCATTTACCTGGTACCCAAGGTCCAGCAGTTCCCCAATAAAGTGCAATTCAGTTATTCAACCGATACACATATTATTTTCATCAGAACGAACCATAGAAAGTTTTAAAGACAAAGCCATTCTCTTGAAGCTAAGCAATGCATTACGAGAGTCCATGGATAAAACTGACATATTTTATCAGCATTGTAAGCCTTCCCGAATTAGTTAATTTTTCAAATTGTTAGATACAGAAGCAGCCAACTAAATGCATTAGCCAATAAGAAACCACATCAGGCAACGCAAAGACCTGATTTCTTGTGCACTCTAGTCAAATCGATCGACTGCAACGAAATTGTGTAGCGCACACAATTTTCGTCAGACTCGCGGTTTACAGAGCACCTCCAATTCAGGGATATTAATCAATTCAATTTCAAAGCAAGTAATGCAGGCACCTTTACTTGTTACCACATTTCAAATTTATTAATACCACATTTTCAAAGCAAAATTTAATATGGCAAATCCCTAATCCAGCGGCAAGTATTAAATACAAGGTCTGTCGCAAAAGAAACAGAACTTTTTAAATATAACTGTTTCTGGTGGCGCCATCTATTGGTGGGTATATGAAATAAGTTTGATCTCTTGTTGATATTTCGTAAAAATTTTAACACAATTGGATAACTACAATCGATGTTATCGATCAAAAAGTGACAGCAGCTTTTGGTCATCGGTCGTAAAATGCAAAGAGCAAATATTAAATTTTGTTTTAAACTTGGGAAAACGTTTACTGAAACATTTCAAATGATGAAAAAAGTTTATGGTGATCAGTGCCTATCCCGTGGTAATCTGCATGAGTGGTTTAAGCGATTCCAAGAAGGTCGTGAGGACCTCTGTGACGATCAGAAGTCGGTCGTCTTCAGAAGTCAAAAATAAAGACAATGCTGATTTGTTTTTACGATTCCAAGGGTATTGTACACCGAGAGTTCGTCCCACCTGGCCAAACGATTAATGCTGTGTTTTACCTTGGTGTTATGAAGCGTCTTTTGTCACACATTCGTCGTGCTCGACCACAATACCGTGAGGCAGGGTCCTGGCGCCTGTTGCACGATAATGCGCCGTGTCATCGGTCGACGCTTGTCACTGATTTTTTGACAAAAAACTCCATATTAACCATTAATCACTCACCCTACTCACCTGATCTGGCACCCTGTGATTTTTACCTATTTGGAAAACTTCATTTGCCCATGAAAGGATACTGGTTTCAGGACATTTCAGCTATCCAAAAGGCGATGACCGATATTCTCAAGAGCATTCCGAAAAAAGACCTTAAACACTCATTTGAAATGCTAATTGACCGGGCTAAACGCTGTATCGAAGCACAAGGAAACTACTTTGAATAAAAAAATATAACTTTTGAAAATTATTAATTTTTTGTTGTTTTTTTTAACAGTCCTGTTTCTTTTGCGACAGACCTTGTAAGTCACAAAACATTTTTAATTAATAAAATTTCTAATTTCGGGTGTCGCCGAACATTTTATACTCTGGCAACTTACAAGGACCTTTAGGTGTTGGCTATACTACATATTAAACAAGTAAGCAACGGCTAAGTTCAGGTGTAACCGCGAATCGAAGTCCGAGGAATTCACGGAGTGGGCGATGTATGCGGTATAAAATCACGCGATGGTCGAAAATCTTTATATTAGGTATATGAGGCTCAGGGAAGTATTCAGCCTATTAACCAATTTTTGATACACAGATATACTATAATCGTGAGTGGATTTTTTCTGAAAAGTCAACTATAGATACCGGAGTCCACAACTTGGTTACCTAGCGGCTGAACAGTTTTGGTTGGATTTAGACAATTTTTGGCCATAGGTGGTATACTTCAAAAACACTTATTAATTTTTGATTGATTTGTATACTACTGTGAAATAATCAAACGAAATTTAATAATTTGTTATATGGGAAGTAGCCGTCGTTGTAGCCCGATTTCGCTCATTTTCACACTGAAATATAGGAATTTTAATTTGGCTGAATATGGTAGAATATATTCTCAGATAAGTGATTTCACCTAAATATCGGCCGGTGCTACACTCCTCGTCACTTTTGACATTGGTTCCTATAGAACCTTCTTGTAGATTTTAGAAGGAGCGTTTGACAGCAGCCATACTTCTTCAACTAAATAATATACTACATATATGGGTGTAAATATGTAAGCCCATGCTATTTATTAAATATATTAAATGCAATGTGTTAATATTATATCACAAGAATAAGCTTAACTAATAATTCATAAACCATGCACCTGGAAAATATTTTTGAAAATAAAATTACACACATACATAAACCACTGAAACACACAAAATTCGATGCGGCTAAATAACGTTAAGCCCATTCGGATTAAATCGCGAGTCAATAAAGTCTTTGGGTACCTATAACGAGCAACATCACTAAGAAAATAACGGCATAATTAACTAATTAAAAAAAAAATAAAACAAAACCCGAAAAATTAAGAAAGCAAAGCTCCTAGACAAATCAATGAATTTTAGTTTAAATTTAGAGAAGAAATCAAAGTAAATAAAAAAGAGCCAAGAAGAATTTCAGAAATGAAAAACAATTTGCATACCTCTTATGTTACGCGTAAATATTGGCGTGGTGCCAAATTTAGTTGTCGGTACATCGTAAACAGTCACAAGGCAGCTTGTTTCCACTTCTCCATTGCGATTGGTGGCCACGCATCGGTAAACGCCCGCATCGCCGGCGTCAACGGCTTTGATTTCCAAACAAGACAGCCCATCGTTGAAGGTTTTGTGATATTTGTTGTCGTTCTCTATGAATGTTTTATCCCTATACCAGTCGATTTTCAGTTCAGCACCGGAGACACTGCATGTAAGCTTAATATCGCTTCCCACTGGTGAGTTTCTATTGGTCAGTTTAAGGTCAACATTTGGCGCACGTCTAGCGCTACGTGATTCCCGTTTATCCTTATATTCCGCATTGCGGGAGTTATCTACTTGAGTTTTTGTTTGTTCAACCTGTTTCATGTCGGCATCAGCCACTTCCTTTCTGAGACGTCTATCTGTTGCTGAGGATATTGCCATATCTGTTACATCTAAGGACTTCTCGACAGACTCCGGGTGTGTTTTTACAACCAATTGTTCTTCAGATTTTTTAACTTCATCACTCTTTTCATTTACTATTTTCGGTTTGTTGATTTTCTGATTAATTTCCTCGGAAGACTTCGTAATTGGTGTTTTAATGTGGTCTTTGTTTTCATCAACTAGCTTGAAATCTTTATTGTTGTTCGCCTTTTCTTTCTCTGATTGTTCATCTATATTTTTAATTTCTTCAGAAAGTTGATCAGCAGACTCTTTAGAAGGTTCTGATACTTTAGCAAGAACCTTGAGTTCTTTAGAATTTTTATCGTTATCTTTCTTTTCATCATCTGGACTCTTCTTTCTCTTTTGTTTCTTTGGTTTTTCGTCTGATTTGTTATCAATAATCTCTGGTATATCCGACTTCTTCTCTCCCTTCGCCGTCACTTCAACACTATCTTGTTTTTTCTCATCTTTTTCTTCAACAGGTACTGAATTTTCAGTATCAACTTTGACTTCTTCATACTTTTTATCGTCAACTCCTTTCTGAAGGACCTGGAGTTCCTTAGACTTTTTGTCGTGATCTTTCTTTTCATCGTCCGAACTTTTCTTTCTCCTTTGTTTCTTGGGTTTTTCATCTGTCTGTTTATTATCCTTCTCAGCGTTTTTTTCTTCAGACGCTGATTTGCCGTCAACAACTTTGAGTTGTTCGGATTTTAGCACTTCCTCCCCCGTCAATTCATTTTTATCTTTTTTATTTATGTCCTTTGTTTTTTCTTCAATTTCTTGACGGTCACTACTAGACACCTCAATTGGTTCGGCAAGTACTGCTTTTTCACTATCAACTTTCAGATCTTCCGATTTTTTATCGTCAAATTTCTTTTCTTCCCCAACGCTTTTGATCCTCTTTGTTTTTTGCTTTTCTTCTCCCTTTTTAGTTTCTTCAGACTCTTGTCTTTTGTCAACAGTTTTGGGGTCCTTAGATTTTTGTTTGATATCTTTTACTTCATCGGCATCTTCCTTTACACTTTTTTCATTTTGTTTGGCTTTAGCATTATTCTCTTCATCTTTTACCTGACTAAGTTCTTCAGCAAGATTTGAAGAAGGCTTTTCTGTAGGTTCTTTTTGTTTATCGTTATCTTTCTTTTCTTCGTCAGCATCAATATCTTTCCTCTCTTTGTCTTTTGGTTTTTCTTCTAAGGGCTTAATTTCCTCCAAAGGCTTCTCTATAGGTGTTTCCGCAGGCTGTGACTTTTTCTCTTTAACCTGGAGCTCTGCAGAAATTTGCTCTTCTCCCTTGTTATTTTCCGCCATTAGTTTCTCATCTAGCTGTTTTAATTCCTCAGAATTCTTTTCAACCGGTTTTTTTCCGGGCTCCAGTTCTTTTTCGGCAATCTTGAGATCCATTGTTTGTTTGTCATCATTCTTATGGTGTTCGTCCACGCTCTTCTTCGTCCTTTCTTTTTTTGATTTTTGTTCTGTTTCTTTAATTTTCTTAGTAGTTTGCTCAAGTTCTTCCGTAGGCTCAAGCTTTGCATCAACAACTTCAAGTTCTCCGACATCTTTTTCGTCATTATTTTTCTGTTTGTCTATTTTCTTCGTTTTCTTTTCCTTTTTAATCTTTTCTTCGACATCTTTAACTCCTTCAATAGGTTCTGCAATGCATTCGTCAACTTTGAGTTCTTGATATGCTCTCGAGTCATCTTTTTTCTCTTCATCCACAACTTCCTTCTTCGACTCTTCGTCTTTTGGTTTTTCTTCTACCTGTTTAATTTGATCAAAAGGCTTCTCAGTAGGTCTTACCGTAGTTTCTAACTTATCGTTAGTCACATCGAGATTTCCAGAATTTTTATCATCTCTTTTTTTCTTTTCTTCAATTGGCTTTTCTTCTATTTTTTTAACTTTTTCAGAAAATGTATCAATAGATGTATCTGAAGGTTCTAGTTTCTTGACATCTTTTGACTGTATTTCTTCTAATTCTTTAGCTTCTTCAGAAGCCTTCTTCTGGGGTATTTCTACGGGGTCTGCTTTTTTGACCATAACGTTGGACTTCTCGTCTATCTTCTTCTTTTCTTCAACCATGAGTTTTTCGGGCGACTCTTTCACATCCCTCATCTCTTCGTCTGTGATCTCCCGTTCACTTTCCTTTTTCGGTTTATCTCCACTTTGTTGAGTTTCATGGGAAGACTTCTCCTTCTCTTTCATTTCTTCAGATATTTTGTCTTTTTTCGCACTCTTCGTTTTCTTCTTAATATTTGATTCCTCTTCATTCTTCAATATCTTTTCTGGCAGCTTTTCCGTTGATTTTTCGAAAGGCTTTATCTTTGTACAGTCCACGATAGCCTCTGTTTTCTCTTCTTTTGATTTTTCTTCATTCTTGTCGGTCATTTCTTGGACTGAATCAATATCCTTGTTTGCACCTTTCAAAGTTTCTTCACCCATTTTTTTGTTTTCATCACTTTCTGTTTCTTCTTTTAAAACACTCGAAGCATTCACATATTGAGCAATTTTTTCACAAACACTGTGGATCTCTTGACAAAGTTGAACAGTATCTTTCAAAATTTTTTGGGAATTAATCACATCTACACACTTATCAATTACGTTGTGCTCGTTTAATGCTAAATCCTTAATCTTTTCAAAATCTTTATTCAGTGTCATATCTTTAACGGTCTGTAGGTCATCACAAAGAATGAAAATGTCCATTAGATTCTTTTGGAGAGTAACAACTTTCTCCTTCGATTTTGGAACAGTGTTCGTTTTCTTTATGTATTCCGCACATGAAACAATGCTTTCAAGAGTTGAGTTTGATGATGACAACTTCGATCGGAAAAGATAGTCGTCTATACTATTGACTTTGATAGATGTACTCTCGACATATTCGACAATCTGGTTAAAGTATTGCAGCAAATCCTGGTTTACCGGGACTTCGGTTTCGGTCTTCGAAGCCTTTGTTGACTCTTCTTTGATTTTGTGTTCAGCTATTATATCGGGTTCTATTTCTGCTGCTGATTTTTGCTCTCCTTTAATTATCAAACCTTCCTTAGTGGAAACTTCAGATCTTTCTATACTTTCTTCTTCTGTTTCTTTGCGAAGCTCAGAGCACGTGTTCAATATTTTCGTAACCAAATCCGATATTTTTTGCAAAATGTCTTCAGAATTTATATGATTTTGACTATTTTCTATGAAATCATATACAGCTAAGGCATTCACTTTAACACCTTCGATTTTACATTTTATATCCTTGACTTTTAAGTCATGTAAATCATCAAATGTTACAAAAATATTCATTAAAACATTTTGTAAAGCTACTATATCCTTTGAAGATTTCTCAACATGCTCAATACTTTTAATCGTTTGTGAAACGTTAACAAAGTTTCCAAGGTTGGGTTTGAGAGATGTCAGTCCCCTGCTAAGTAACGGATGAGTTGCCACTTCAGTTTGTTCTTCTAAACTCTTAACGTTTCGGGTAATATTCTTAAAAAGTTCTTCCAGTTTGGAATATACAATTTTCTTCTCGTCGTCGACAATAGGTTTCTTATCACCTTCCTCGACCGCAATTTTTTCTTCCAGCTGTATATTTTGAGGTTTATTCGTGGAAACTTCGATTATCGTCTTTTCTTCCAATTTTGCTTCTGACTTTTCCTCAGTTTTTTTCTTCCTTACCTCCATTAGTTTATTTTCTAAACTATAATTTTTAGAAAGATCATCATCTTCGGCCTGCTTTTCTTGTGGCTTCTCATCATCCGGTTCTTTTTGGGACACAACTACTGCAGGCAACGACTTGTCCATGTCGGACTCTGTTGCGTGCTTGAGTAGTAATTCAGTAGTATTTTTATTGTCTTTCGGTTCAATTCCCAAAGTCACACCCGCTTCTTTTTCTGCTTTCTCTTCAGGTTTCCTCTCTGTTATTTTTTCTTCCATTGATAGCTTCGTTTCAGGTTGTTCATCCATTGCAATCTTTTTATCAATCGTTGCCTCTGTGGATTCTACTCGATCGATCTGTATTTCAGTACCACGTACTGCCTCCAGAATATTTTCTGTCAACTTTTCTTTATTTTGTTGAAGCGCTGTCTCCAGTGCCTTGGCTACTTCTAGGATACTATTAGATAATTTATTTAAATGTTTTAACGCCCTTTCAGATTCAACATATTTTGTTGCATTTTCAATATTATCGTATAATTGCAAGGCGGTCGTTTTCACTGCCTCCAGCTTTGGCTTCAAATCTTTTGTTGCTATTTCGTGAAGATCGTCAAATGTAACGAAGGTGTCCATTAATGACTTTTGAAGGGTAACAATTCTCTCTGCTGATTTTTCAAGGGACTGTACGGATTTCAAACACTCTGCAACCAAAACAAACGTGCGCAATGTGGGTATAAGTGGGACTATTTTGCTGAAAGATTCCTGCAGTTGTGGTGTAGCAATTATAAATGAAACATTATCAACATTGCTGACAATATTTTCGAAATATTTCTCTAAGTTTTTACTCAGTTCCTCTGAAAGTTCCTCTTGGTCAACAATTTCCTTCTGTACTTCCTGTACCTCAGGCACTTCAACTTTGCTTTTCTTAAGGGGATCTTTATTGCTGATAGCAGTGATTTCTTCAGCATCTGGTGCTGGTTTTGTTTCAAGAATAATTTCATTACTATCTTCCTTTTTATTTGCTATGCTTTCTTGCAAAATCTGGTCTTTACTGTCAAGTTCTTTTAAAACTGCTTTCTCAAGATCTAGTTTTGCTTCCTCTAGTTTTTCATGAGGCACTTCTTCAGCAATTTTAGTTTCAATTACATCTCCAATTTTATGCTTTTTGTTCTCCTCCTTTACTATGTCTTGGCAAACATTTAAAAGTAAGTTTATTAAACTAGAAATACTAATTAACACATTCTCAGAGTCCAATACACCAGTGCTCTTCTCGATCTTTTCATATTCACTAAGTGCCAAGCTTTTAACTTCTTCCATTTTACTTTTTATCTCACCAATTATATGTTGTTGTAAATCATCAAATGTAATGAAAAGATTCATTAAAACTTTCTGAAGTGTTACCATTTTCTCAGATGACTTCTCCATATTATTTATCTTCTTAACTGCTTCGGAAATTGTTGTAATAGTTTCTAAATCTTTATCGATCAGAGGTATTTTTTTGAGGAAAACGGAATGTGTCTCTTCTTGAAACAGCTGACGAATTATGTAAACATTTTCAACAATATTCGCACAATAGCCTGACAAATTAGGATTAAGGGGTTCTTCAAGTACTGAAACTTTCTGTTCAACCATTACTTGTTGAATTAAATCTTTATTAACTATAGTTTCAGTACCATCTTTAATGGGCTTTTCATCAACAGTCTTATCGTCGACTGGTTTTTTCACAATTTCATCAAAGAATGTAGATGCAGTTTCCGTTAGGTTTTCGAAATCAGATTTTCCTGCTACTTCTGAAGATTCAGTAATTTCGGTCGCTTCAGGTGCCTTAGAAGACACAACTTCAGCTGACTTAGCTGTAGGTGTAGGTTCTTCAGAAACTATTGGTATAGGTGCTTTAGCTACCTCTGCTTCTGGCTTGACGGATTCTGAAGTTTCAGTCATTTCAGTAGCCTTAGGCTCTTTAAAAGAATCATCTTGTTGAGGTGAAGGTTTTTCAGAAATTACTGATAAAGGAGCCTTAGCTTCCATTTCTGCTTCTGGTTTAACAGATTTTACTGCCTCAGTCAGTTCAGTCGGCTCAGGCTCCATAGCAGATGCTTCTTGGTTAACGGATTCAGGGGTTTTAATCCTTTTCGTCCCCTTAGACTCCTTAAGACTAGCTTCTTGTTTAGGCATTTCAGCTTCCATAACTGTAAGTGAAGGTTCTTCAGGAGTCTCAGATTTCTCTTCAGCTTCTGGCTTAAAAGGTTTTACTGTATCAGTCAATTCAAAAGCTTCGGGTTCCTTAGAAGATATCTCTAGTTGAGGCTCTTCCGTTTGCATAACTGTAGTTGTAGGTTTTTCAGAAGTTACTGGTACAGCGGCCTTGGCTTGCACTTCTGCTTGCATAACTTTAGGTTGAGGTTCTTCACAAAGTACTGGTATAGGAGCTGTAGCTTCCACTTCTGCTTCCGGTGTAACAGATTCTGAAGTTTCAGTCAGTTTGGACGTTTCTGGTTCCTTAGAAGATACCTCTTGTAGAGGCACGTCAGCCTGCAAAACTGTTGGTATAGGTTCTTCAGAAACTACTGGTTCAGGAGCCTTAGCTTCCACTTCTGCTTCAGGTTCGACAGATTGTGGAGCTTGTTCAACTACTTCTTCTAGTTTAACAGATGCGGAGGTTTCATTCAGTTTCATCGCTTTAGGCTCCTGAGAAGATACCTCAGCTTCAATAACTGTCAGTGCAAGTTCTTCTGGAGCTAGTGGTACAGGAGCCACTTCTGCTTTTTGTTTAATAGATTTTGCAGTTTCAGTCAGTTTAGTCGCCTCAGACTCCTTAGAAGCTATCTCTTGCTGAGGCTCCTCAGCTTTCACAATTGTATATATAGACTTTTCAGGAGTAATTAGTGCAGGAGCATTTGTTTCCACTTCTATTTCTGGTTTAATAGACTCTGCAGTTCCAGTTAATTCGGTCACCTCAGGCTCTTTAGAAGCTATCTCTGTTTGTGGTGCTTCAGCCTCTAAAACTATGGATCTCACAAGTTCAGAGGCTTCGGAAGAGTCTGTAACTAATGCTACGATTTCAGATTCGATTACACAGGGCTCTTGCATTATTTTCTCATTATCATCTGGGGAAACCTCCTGTACTTCAACATCTTCGATTTTTGAAACAGGGCTCCCTGCTTCCTTTTGTTTTGACGGAAGATAATCTGCTGATTGTAACTTAATGCATAGTTCAAGCAGATTATTTGTTAATAAATAAGTGTCCAAAAGAATTTTAGGCAATTGTGCAGCTTCTTCCTTATTATTTATATAATCAACCCCGTTTAATGCAATATTTTTGGCTTTCTCAATATTAAAGTGCTCATCTCCACTTTTTACTTTATGGAGTTCATCTAAGAATGCAACGGTGTCTATTAGAGATTTTTTTAATGTATCAAGTTTCCTTCCGAATTTACTTTTAGATTTCAATTTCATGATTTCTTCAATAGTGATGGTTATACTTTCTATGTACGGATTTAGTGCGCTTACTTTATTTCGTAACTCGAGATTCTCAATTTTAGTAATATTCTCACATATATGTTTTTTATTATCTTTTATGTTTGCATAATATTCTTCAGTCAATTTTCGCGTGGCTTCAGGATTATTAGCAAGCAATTTATCAATGATCTCTTCTAACTGTTTTTCGATTTCGTTCGACGAAAGCGGACCGCCCTCATAAGTGTGGACAATGTGCTCCCTCATTTTAAATATAAGTTTTGAAAAACGTTCATCAGTTGGGTTTCGTAGTGCCTCTTTAATTTCATCTTCGGTGTCTTTCCATTTTTCATTTTCGCCAATAACCGCTAGGACATTTTTAATTTCTTCTACCACAGAATCTTCGTCACGCTTTGGTTCATCTTCTTTTCTAAAGTCTGCAAGAGTACAAGTGGCCGATTCTTGAGATATGTGTTTTAACCCTTCCAACAATAAAACAAACAACTCTTTCTTCATCTCAAGCTCCTGCAGAATCTCTACAACATCAGTAATGAGGCCTTCGTCTATAGCTTTGCATAGGCGATCCAAGCCTTCTTTTTGTTCTAATAGTGGTGGATTTTGTGTTTTGGTGAATACAGATTCAAATGAGTTTCGGAAATCGAATATAGCCGATTTAAGATTTTGATAAGATCGTGAGCCAGTATCCATTTTTGGTGCATTTTGCTTCTTAACAACAGAAACTTCAGAAGAAATTCGCTGGAGCGCACTAGAAGTCGCACATAACTCTTTGTCATTAGGAAATACTTGTGCTATGAAAGATATAATACTACCGATATATGGTAGAGTAGCCTCAGTAATGTCAGAAATCATTGCGCTTCGGAGTCCTTGATGCCCGTTTAATATTTCTAGCAAGACTTTATTGGAATTCTGTATGACTTGACGCATCTCCATGCTCTTCGTAATATCATCCATAGGTGATTTCTTAATAAACGCAATCAAATCTTTCAACTTGAATAGTGGAAGGAAAAGGTGGTCTTCGATTGCACTTGACGGATGTGTTTGTAACAAATTCTTCATCTCACTTAAAGTTATTTCAACAGACCTGGAAACTTCTGTTGTAGCTTTGCTCAACTGTTGTCTATTCAAATTCCTTGTGAGCTCAATTGTGACATCAATGAGTTCCTCAGTTTTTTGTAAGTATGGTTCAGTTGGTAGAGAAAGTTTTTCTGAATCTAATTGTTCGTTCTTCTTAGTGATAGTTGCTGTAGCATTTTCAGTTTCTTGTGGTGCTTGATCTGAACTAATAACTGCCGATTCAGAGCTTTGGGTCGATTCTTTGGGTATAATTTTCTCTTCAGCTTCTGTTACTACGGTTTGAGTCTGTTCTGCGATTACTGCTTCTTGTTGCTTACACTTCTTGCTTTCCAAACCATCAATAACGGCCTCTTTCATCTCGTCGTCAATAACCTCTGTAGATTCCTTTACCTCGCTTTGTAAAGAAACAGTTTCATTATTTATAACAACCAGTTTCGCTTGTAAGTTTTTCAAGTGAAGTCGAAGGGTATCGACCAATGCACCCTCTTCTGCTGACGGATTTTTGGAATGCATTTTTGGAAGAATTTCAGTTTCCATGCGGACTAATGCATCACGCACTTTTTGAATGTCCAAGCTATTTTCTGCGGACAGTCTCACGAATACAGGATTTTTAGATTTTAATCCTACGTCAATGCTTGCTATAAAAGCCTTTCCCGAAGTTAAGCTCAAAGTAAGTGCTTCTAAAAAGGCTTGCTTTCCTTTATTGCTTTTTTCTGCATTAATTTCGTTGACTACGGAGTTTAGTTGCGGCATAAGAGAGTCGAGTTCCTGAATGAGTTCTATTACTCTCAATGTGTTTTCGCTCGTACTGATAAACTCCGTGATGGAAATAACATAATTTTGCAGTTTAAGAATACTTTTACATTCGTCAAGCTCTATTTTTTCATTAATCTGATCAACTGCTCTAAAGACTGCCATCAAATGTGATTGTAAATTAGCCACAACCATTGTAGACTTCTCGACCTCTATCAACTGGAGTTTATTAATAGCCTTGGTGCTATTTAAAACCAGCTCGAGAGGTTCGATTAGCTTACGCAGTTCTACTAAACTTTCTGATTTGTTACATATTGAGCCAAACTCCAAAATGGCAGACTCCATTTTGGTACACATCTCTTGAGCCAGTTGAATTTCTAAGATTGGCATTGTTTGTAACAAATCGGCAAAAGCTGTTTCAATATGTTCTAGCGATTGTTCCACTCCGGCTTCATAGGTATGGACAAGACAGTCTTTTAATTTAAACATCACTTTGGCGACCTTTGCTTGACTCTCCGCCATATGTTGCTGCTCGGATGCTGTAGAGAGCTCGTTTTGCATGCTTTCTAGTTCATTTCCGAGTTCCATTATCACAGCGAATACTTCGCGCAGTTCTGGAACATTTACTTGTTTCATATCAGTTGCACAAGCTTCGAGTTGCTTAATGCTATTTGAAATGCTTTCTTTAACATCCAGAAACTTCACGTTTTCTTGTGCAACTACAGCTGGCAGCTCAAGTTTCGCTTCTGCAGATTGTGGCTCAATGCAAGACTTTAGTGCGGAGATGTCAGCTTGTGTGGACATATCCACAACGTTCTCCACTCCACTCATGTCGACCTGCTCACAATATTGCAAAAGATGGTATACGACGTCGATCTTTTCTCTCACTACTTTTAAAGGCACGCATTCTTCTAGCGTTGATAGTGGTGTTTCCTCTTGAATTTGTAGTAAAGCTTCTCTTATATCCAAAACAGGTTTTGCGAATCTTTTCAACATTTCGACGTTTTCCTGTTTAGAAATGCTATCCGCTTGAGACAAGTGCACCTGCTCCACATTGAATAATGACAGATTTTGCAACTCTTGTATGGGCTGGATAAACTGTTTAAGTTGTACGAGTGACTCGTCCTCTGCTAAAGACTGCAGTGTCTCCAGTGCATGACTCTCTTTGATGGATAAGACAAACGGTTGAATATCCTGCAAGACTTGAGCGCTGGTTAATGGCATGCTTATTGTTGGCAAACTTAAAACTTGCTCTAGCTCCTCATTTTGGAAAATTTTAATGCATTCACGAACATCGTGCAGAGGTTGCGCCAAAGTTTTTAGTTCGGATATTTCAGTTTCGCTCAAATCTTGCAGATAACTCTGAGCAATACATTCTTCGACTTGCACTACACATGCTTCCAAATTACACACAGCATCTGCAAACGTTTTGCAATCACTAGCTTCGGAGAAGGATAGGAGAGGTGGCTCAATGACAGAAGGGTGACCAACATCAGCAAAACATTCATGAATTTTTTCCAATTTCAATAAACTTGCCTTAACCTGTTCTGTAGATTCCAGTTCTTGGAAGTCAACCTGAACCTCGGAGCCATATTTTAACACTGAGACGATATTACTTTTGAGTTGTGACAACAAGACATCGACCTTACCTACATCAGCTGACGATGATGGAATATGCTCATCGTGAGAGCGCAACGGAGAGCCAAGTAATGACTCGATTGCCGAAACGTCTTCCAAAGTGGAAACATCCTCATCCGCGGGTAATGAACTTTCGCGTTGCTGCAATTCAGCATATAGCTTTTCTTCCTCAGAAAGTGTTTTCGATATAAGAGACGTTTCGGATAATATCTTTTGTTTATCATCGCCATGTATATCCTGCGAAACAATAGGTAAAGTCTTGAGTTTAGCGAAACTGTCTTGAAGAGATTTCAGATGCACTCCGAGGACGTCGACTAGCGCGCTATCCTCCGGGGTTGGAATTTGTAACTCCATCTTTGGTATAATTTCGTTTTCTATACGCAAAAGAGCTGCTTCTACACTGCGTATGTCTATTTCATTGTCCTCCGCTAATTTATAATAGAGTGGATTATTGGCATTTAAGCCTTCCTCAATGCTTTGTAGAAAGGCTTTCCCTGATGAAACGCGTTGAGTGAGTGCTTCAAGTAGCTCTTGTTTGTTTTTCAGCTCTTTAGCTAATGCAATACTGTCGTAAATAGAACTAAGATTCGGCGTCAAACTGTCGATTTCCTGAAGGAGCTCAATTGTGCGAAGTTGTTCACTGGCGTCCACTATGAATTCATGTGTGGCAAGCACAGCGTCTTGTGCCCTTAAAGCAGCTTCACGCTCTTGCCCGCTTAATGAGTCACCGACTTCGTTTAGCACTCTAAATGCTGACATTAAATGCGTTTGAAGATTGGCCACAATCAATGAGGATTTCTCGATATCAATAGATTTCAACTCACTTATTGATTTTACAGTCTTCAAAATATTATTTATAGGGTCCACTAACTTTTGTAAATCAGTTGGAGCATCTGGGCGTAAGCATGTGGTTTTAAATGCGCACAGGGATGTATCAATTTTTGTAAACATCTCTTGTGCCAGATGTATTTCCAAAGTCGGCAGTGCTTGTAAGATATCTTCGAACGTTTTTTCAATCTCGTCCAAAGACTTTCCTACATCCGTTTCATAGGTATGCACTAGGCATTCCTTTAGTTTAAACATAGTTTTAGCCACTCTTTGATTGACTTTAACGGTATTTTGCTGTGTTGTTGGTTTGGACAACTCATTTTGCATATTTTCCAATTCATTTTTAAGTTCCTTCATAACTTCACCAATATCTTGCAATTCGGGCTCTTTATTTGTGTCAGTCGAAGTCAAGCAAACTTGGATCTGTTTGATGCCACCCGCAATACATTCCTTGACGTCCAGATACTTTACACTTTCTTCTGCAACTTTCGCTGCTGGTTCCAATCCGATCTCAACAGACTTCAGCTCTGCACAAGACTTCAATGCGGAAACGTCGGCCTGTGTGGACATATCAGTTATATTTTCCAATGCATTAAGACTAGCACGTTCACAGTATTCTAAGAGGTTATATATGGCATCGGCTTTTTGCCTAACCACATCCAATGCTGGACATTCTTCGATTGGGGATTGTGGGGTTTCAGCTTGTACATGCAGTAAGGCTTCCCTGATATCCAAAATAGGCTTGGCGCACTTCTCCAGTACTGCAATACTCACCTCAGATGGGAAATCTTCAATTTGAGACAAATGCACTTGATGAATTGTCGAAAGCACTGCATTTTCCAATTCTTGTATGGGTTGTATAAACTGTTTCAACTGTGCTAAAGACTCATCTGCAGCCAATGACTGCAGAGTCTCAAGTGCATTACTCTCTTTTATAGAAAGCACAAAGGGACATATTTCTTGTAAAACCTGAGCACTTGTCATCGATAAGCTCGCTGTTGGCAAACTAATCACTTGCTCCAATTCTTCATTATGAAATACTTTTATACACTCTTTAAGATCTTGTAAGGGTAGAGCCAATGTTTTCAAGTCAGAGACAGAGTTTTCACTAAGCTCTTGCAAGTCATGTTGGGCAAGACACTCCTCGACTTGCACCACACATGTTTCCAAATGGCACACAGCTTCGGCGAAAGTTTTACGATTACTAATGTCAGCGTTTGTGTGCAAAGTTTCCACAATGATGGGTTGATGTACATCTGCAATAAATTCATTGACGTCTTCTAATTTTGACAAACATGCTTTAACCTTTTGCGCAGATTCTAGTTGCAAGGAGGCAACGTCTACTTCGGCGCAGTGCGCTAATACTGATGCAATGCTATTTTTGAGTTGAGACAATAATGTGTTCACTTTGCCCTTATTCGCCTCGAACGCTTTAAGGTGATCGGTTCCCTCTCCCGCGGCAGAGTCCTGACTGTCTGCTGGCAAAGATTCAGCGGCAGATTTCATAGCGGATATGTCTTCTAGCGTCGAGCCTTCATCCTCAATCTTTGCTACTGGTTCAACTTTTGGTGGAACCGTTATTTTTTCTTTGTCTACTTCGGTTTTTGTGTCTATTTTAGGTTTCTTTGCAGCATTATTATCAACATCTGGTTCTGCTTTCTTCTTCTCACCGACTGCTGATTGGGTGACTGCAGTTATTGCTCGTGGTAAATTAGTAATAGACTGAAGAACAGGCACCATTTCAATCACGGACTGTACAATTGGCAGTGCTTTTAATTTAATGTGGTGCTCATTTAGGTCTGGTATATTCTCAACGACGTCTTTTATTTCTTGCAAAACTGCGCTCAGACTTTGACTTTGTGGTACTGATTGGATTTTTGGTACTTTCTCTGGTGTAAGTGAATTGCGTAATACCTCAGCAACCGTCTGCAGCGGTTTAGCAATATCAGTCAGAACTTTTGTGGCAGCTTCATTTTCTTCCCTTGTGCTCTGTGACTCCTTCAATACTTCCACATCGGCCACTAAGCCAGTGAGACTTTGATCTAATTGAGATAACACCTTTTGGGTTTGAGTGTCTAAGCCCGGTGTCGCTTCAATCTCTGTAAGTGTGTGTAGAAGCTCTTGTATGTTTTGTCCTGCTTCGTCTTGAGCTATTTTCATTTCCATTGCTTCACGCATGTAGATGAAAGATTTTTCTTGCTCAGCTGCAAGTTTCTCGTCAAGCTCTACTTCGTGTTGTAGCATTTTGAACTCGTGTTCTTCAATATCAATTTCCACATTTCTAATTAATTGCTGCATTTTCTCCAGGACATCTACATTTTTAACATTCTGCTTCGTCCCTGACATATGCATAATCTCCTTACCCAAATTCACACGATCACTTAAACTGTGCAAAGGATCAATAAAGTCAGTTAACGAGCCCGAAATTGATTTGCTTTCAATTTGACGTATGCAGTAATTAAGCTCGTCAATTGGACGCTTCAAGTTTTCTAAGAGAGTCACATGGTATTTGGTAATATTATCGTCGAGTACATTGCCAATTAACGAAGACATTTCTTCCTTCAAACTAAACAAGCCCTTTTGTACATTAGGGGACAAACGTGCTGAAAGTCTCTCGATATTCGTCTCAAAGTGCAGTACCGACTGCGCAATAGTTTGAAGGAGCTTTTGAGTGTCCGCTGAGTCTAGCGCTGCTTCTTCATTGAAATGACCACGTTCCACATCCTGAGTAAGCTGTGCTAACCCATTTTGTATTTCCTGCAGTGGCGGTACCATTGATTCCACAGTGCTAACAGTCAACATACCAGCTTGCACATTGTCAGACGACTGACTTAGTATAACCTCCAAGCCCTTATTGAGTTCGAATAGAGGCGGAGTCACAATATCCAATATAGCATTATTAACCTTTTGTTCTGTAGACTGTGTAGCGGACAGTTCAGTCTTTCGTTCTATTGTCTCCAATACCGATTGTAGTTCCTTGATTGGTTCTACGATATTTTCCAATACCTTTTTGTGCACCTTTCTGTAAATTTGTTCCTCGTTCTCTTCAAGACTCAACTCATTCTCCACTTTTTCTAAAGCGGCTTGTAAATTTACAACGGGTAGACAAATGAGCTTCAATGCATCAGCCTCGTTGGGCAATTTCGCGTCCGAAATAGTCGCAAAAGAGACTGGTTCAACTGCTGGCATAGCTTGTAATTTGGCCACCGTTTCTGAAAGGTGCTTAGCTGCCTCCAATTCCTGCGCTTCTTGTAGTAGAGCTTGTGACTTAATAGTGCCTTGTGTTATTTCGAGACCCTGTTTAATGTCATCTGCCGTTAAATCAATATGTGCACGTAAACTAGTTGATTCGAAGCACTTGGCTATGTTCTGCACTTCCCCCAAAGCCTTAATTAGCTGATCGCCTACGCTGTCTATGATGCAGACGCTGGTGCGTTGTATAAGTGTGACACCAGTTTCATCAATTTCGACGCACTTCTCAATTACTTGAAGACTTCTATGCAGCTTTCGTATATCCTCTTCCATCGTTTGAAAGAGCGCATCAAGTGCGGTTTCTCCGGAATATACTCTTAATTTGCTTTGAACTTGTTTTATTGGATCAACAATATTGCGAATAATAGCGATACTCTGCTCAGCAGAAGCTGGAGTCATCATCATGGTCGCCTGCTCGACGACTTCATTCTCAACCACGGTCAAGTGATGCTCAATCGTTTTCAAAAGTTTGGCCAGTGGCAAAAGAGCACGTAAATTTTGTTCAATCTCCTCTGCACTGGAAATGACTTTTACTGGTTTTAGAGTGATCAAACCATCGCCAACTGCCCCGGAGATGTCTTGCATTTTTGCATCATCTTCATTTGTTTTTGATGAATCACTGTCAGTTTGTTTCTTGCCCTTTTTACGTTTTGGTGGTTGTATATTTTCCTCGGCCTGCGCGGCATCAGGTCCCACAGCGGAATCGACGCGTGATGACATTTGTGTGGCGCTAGCAAACGTTTGCAAATCAGAAGTGTCTTCATCGCCAGCTTGGCTATCAGATGCTTTGGACAAACTGTAAAATTCTTCTGTGGTTTCTGTGGGTCGTGATTTCTTACGTTTACGTATTGGTGCAGTCAGAGAGAGTTCTTCCTCCATTTTCTCGAAACTGCGTTGGGTATATTTTTCAGCCTCACGATCGACTTCATCCTCATGTCCGGAAGATCCATGCACTGTTATCTCCGTTATGGAAATATCATCCAAACCTGCCTCGGTGCGCATATCCTCCTCATGGGAAAAGTATTCTGGTGAAATATCAATGACCACAGCCTCCATTAGAAGTTTACCCGACTGCGAAGTCTCTTTGACAAAACGCAACGGTGGCAATTCCACTACATTGTGTTCGGTAACATGCTCTGAGATTTGATCGGCATACATTTCAACAATCTTTAATGCTTCCTCTTCAGTTAAATCGGGTGTCTCATACAGAGACACCGAAACCTCTTTACCATCAAATGAAAAAGATACCTCACCCTTTGAGTCAATTGTTATGTCACCAACAGGAGTTTCATACAGTTGAGACGTGTGCTCTTCTTGTATAGTGGATAAGGAGAAGTTACGCTGCAACTCGTTTTCTTGAGCTTTCTCTTCCTTTTGAGTTTTATAGGCCTCCTCGAAGCCAAGCAATGATGCTGAACTTGCCACAATACCCATACAGTTTCTTGCCTCACAGGTGTACGTTCCTAAACAACAAGTTCCGTCTTGTCCAGATATAATACGATGTATATCTCCAGGTTTTAGCTCAACACCATCCTTGTACCACTTTAGCACTGGTTGTGGCACTCCAATTACTTTGCACTCCAAATTGACAGCGCCTTCCTCCGTGAGCACTGCTCTAAGGCATTCCAGAAAACGTGGTTTCTTGTAATGACGCGGTATCTGTAGTTTTAAGTAACTAGATGTTAAACTAGTGCCAAAGTCATTCACTGCAACACACTTCCATTCCGCTTGATCGACAAATTCTACAGATCTTATGTCTAAGTGCCAATTTTCGTGTTCACCACGATAATGATTATACCGTTCGCTATTCTCGATCGGCAGTTCATCACGGAACCAAGATAGTACTGGATCTGGTGTAGCCTTAACATTTACTGTAAACTGGAAACTTTCATTGATCTTAGCTTCTTGGCTCTTCAGGCCAACAACAAATTTCGGTGGCTGATTTTGGTTTGCAAACAACAGCCGTTCCTCGTCGTTAAGTTGGTTTTGTATATCCTCAACGGTGAGTACAGCAACACTGCTGCTCTCACCCATACAGTTTTTAGCCACACAGCAGTAAGTACCGAGCGAGTTGGTACCAGTTAGTTGATAAACGTCACCGGGCTTCAGTTCCTGACCATCCTTAAACCATTTGAGTATGGGCGTGGGGAAGCCCACTACTTTGCATTCGAATGAAACCAGGCCTTCTTCGGTAAGTACAGCACGCAAACTCTCCATGAAACGTGGTTTCCGATAATTTTTCGGAACTATTCACATAAAAATAAAAATATATATATTTTATTTTATGACTTATTAGCACACTTATACTCACTGTCCATTGTTACGTTACATGTTGAAATGCCCATACAACCTTCATAGCTTGTGACTACACATTTCCATTCACCTTCGTCACAACTCTCAGAGGGTTTTATTTCGATCATGTAGACTCCTAATCCGTCTTCAATTAATTTGTATCTTTCGCCAGACTCGATACGGCCATTCTTGTTATACCATACTACTGTTTTGGGCCACGGTGGCACCACAACTGGAAAGTTTAACAATACAGTTAAAAATAGTGCAATATATGATCTTTACTGTAGAAGTAGTAGTAAACTTTCCGAAACTCAGCACTTATAAATAGCCCTGCTCCAACGGAGTAATTGATAATGCGATAAACGTAAAGTTATTTGCAGAATCTTACGAATCATCTCAAAAATTGGACTTTTCATAGTTCAGCGCTTTACTTCAAAAGTCATATCTCACAAGCCGTTGGACAAAACGCAGACTTCTACATGAAACATAAAATTAAAATTAAATCTCCCGACTGGAATATGGAAGGTATGTAAAAGGGAGCAATCGTAACAACCGATGTTGTCACTAATAAAACTATGAACTAAAGTCACAGAGAAGCATTTCTTTCAGCTTAGGTGAGATTTAAGGTTAAAAAAGTAGTCGGCAATTGCACTAATTTGCACCTCAGGAATGTATTTGAGGAAAGTAAGAACAGTTTTAATGTGATATTTTAAGTAAGCAAAATTCTGCCGAATTCAAATTTATAGCGGGATCTCCAGGTGGGGACAGGTTATGTTAAAATTGAACCAGATGAATTGCATTTGATAAAGCAATTGTAAATTTAATAACTGTAGTCAAGTTTAAAAAATTTAAAAAAGTTATCAGTATAATCACGTACCAAGTGCAAAAGAATTGATAGAACATATTTAGAAGTTAGGAGAACGTAATGTGGAAGAATTTTTTTATACTGAGATATTTACTAAAAAGGATTAACAATTTGACCTAAATTTGAGCGCGATACCCAAGCAATCCAATAACTCAGAGTTATATAGTTTATTCCTTAAAAGAATTCATAAATAATATTACCCAAGCGGTTCTCCGAGAAGCTAATGGTATTAACTACCTCACTCAATTTCATTTTAAGGTTTATGACGAAATTCACACACTGTAACCTTTTTCCTTTATAAACAGAAATGAAAATGACTTAACCAAAGCTTTCGTTACAATACAAACAATTAGGTAGGTAACAGGGAGGTGGGGTTGATGTCTGACGACGCGCCTAGGTCCTCATATGGCTCATTATGAAACCATGGTTACTAAAATATTTTCACTCTGGAAGGAAAGGCAATATTGAGATCAAATTTAAGTTCAATTCTATAGGATTACGAAAATCCTTGGTATTTGACGAAACGGGAACTTACTATGCCAAATTCTCGGTCCCTTCTATGCTTTATTTGTCTAACAACTAAATTTACAGCGACTTATAACTTTTGAAAAATAGTCAGGTTCTAGTGTACGTCAATGATATTGATAACAATGGCCTCAACAACCGCGCCGCTAGTTCTGCTTTCTCCTGACTGGAAAAGAAAGCGAAGCGTATGGGTCTGGTTGTGTACAAAACGAAATATCTCCTGTCATCAAACAAACAGTCATCGCATTCACAACATGACTCGCACGTCACTATTGACATTGAACAATATCAACCTTGAAATCCAAACAGAATCACTCTTGGCAACAGGTGCTACTTTAGGCATTTGGAAAGTAAAGTCCTCTCCCGACGAACAATGACCAAATTCTTAAAGTCAGGGTTGACGAGTAGAGCTGAAATCCGGATGTCTGTCTGTCCGTCCGTCCGTCCGTGCAAGCTGTAACTTGAGTAAAAATTTAGATATCATGATGAAATTTTCATGAGAAATACGTGTATTCCGGCCGGCTTGGCTCCATAAGAAGGTTAAGTTCGAAGATGGGCAAAATCGGCCCACTGCCACGCCCACAAAATTTCGAAAACCGAAATCCTATAAAGTGTCATAACTAAGCCATAAATAATTAGTTTTTTTGGAAAAGTGGGCGTGGCCCTGCTTCCTACTAAGTTTTTTGTACATATTTCGAAACTAATATAGCTATGTCAACCAAACTCTACAGGGTCGTTTACTTTGGCATCTACATATACAGTTCAAAAATTGAAGAAATCGGATAATAACCACGCCCACCTCCCATATAAAGGTTATGTTGAAAATCACTAAAAGTGCGTTAACCGTCAAAAAAGGTCAGAAACACTAAGTTTTACGGAAGAAATGGCATAAGGAAGCTGCACCCAAGCTTTTTTAAAAATTTAAAATGGACGTGGCGCCGCCCTTTTATGGACCAAAAACCATATCTTAGGAACTACTGGACCGATTTCAATGAAATTCGGTATATAATATTTTCTTAACCCTCTGATGACATGTACGAAATATGGGTGAAATCGGTTGACAACCACGCCTTCTTCCAATATAACGCTATTTTGAATTCCATCTGATGCCTTCTCTGTATAATATATACATTAGGAACCAATAATGATAGCGGAATAAAACTTTACACAAATACGGTATTTGAAAAATATGTAAATGACGGATAATGAAATCTCGATTATCACTTTATCATGCGAGAGTATAAAATGTTCGGTGACACCCGAACTTAGCCCTTCCTTACTTTTTTTCATTGCGATAACTCAAATATTGGGCGATATATATAGCATAAAGTCACAAGGGACTTTGGAAATCTTTATATTAGATATATGGAGGCTCAGTGAAGTCATAGACCGATTCAACCCAGTTTTGATACACAGAATTACTATTATCAGGAAAGGATTATGTCTGAATTTCAATTATAAATCTCACACATTGACCGGTATTGCGGGTCAAAAGTCAACTATTGATACTGGGGTCCACATATTCGGTACCTAGGACTTGAGCAGTTTTGGTTCTGATTTGGGCAATTATTGGTCTTAAAGTGGCATACATTAAACGAATTATTATTGCATAGTTTTATCCGGTTATACATACGAGTATTAGTTACTTCTTTATTTACTGGAAAGTGAAAGAACCAAATGGAGTTTTAAATTGTGTCATATGGAAAGTAGGCGTGGTTTTAGTCGAAATCGATTGATCGGGTCCCGAGATATGTGATTTCACCAAAAAGTGGGCGGTGCCATGCCCCTTGTCGAAGTTTTGTAAATTTTGTTGTATGGAGAATGAGCGGAGTTATTACCCAATTTCATCTAATTTCATACAGTCGGTAGCAGTTCTTACAATATTTGACCCGGGTAAATTTTCTTAACAATAAAATATAAAAAAATATTATATATATACATATTTAATATTTATTTGATTTTTCCAAATTAAAAGCACGAAAATACTTAAATAATTAATTATTTTGCACTACTTTTTATAATAGCTTTTTAATATTTATGACCCCTATTACGATGTCCAACCTACCTGGGCTTGGGAAAAGTTTTGAAATTCAGTATCAACTCAACCAGTCAAAAAAAAATCGATTCTAGTGTTGTTGTTTTTAGTATAACGGATTTTAACACCGCGTTAGTGGAGTTGACTAGAGTATAAAAAATTTCAACTACTACGAAGAAGTTGCAGTTGATCATTGCTGCGTTTATTAAAAAATGTTTAAACCAGTTATTTTGTATAACTTCACTGAAAGGCACAAAAATTTGTTGAGCTTCTGGAGCAAAATCCCAAAGCTGATCGAGGCAAATATAACATTAGCGGACTGTTGGAAATGTTTCGAACATAAGGAGTTGCTACAATTTACAATCTCTAAGAATATACTTTTTGGGTAAAATTAAATATTTGAAACGTTTTTCTCCTCTTCAGTCACGATGTTCATAATATTTAAAACGTTTTTAACAACCATAGGTACCGTAGCGCCAGCCCAAAGTTAAAATTATTAAAAAAAGGATTCTTGATAACTACCAACAGCAAGGAAACGGAGAGAATAAATCTGAAACAAACCTGAAAGCCATTTAGTGGTCAGCAATACTTTAGCTTACTTGATTTTAGGCAATTCAAATGGATTTATCTGACAGGCTT
Source organism: Bactrocera tryoni (assembly GCF_016617805.1). Classification (NCBI taxonomy): domain Eukaryota; kingdom Metazoa; phylum Arthropoda; class Insecta; order Diptera; family Tephritidae; genus Bactrocera; species Bactrocera tryoni. The sequence goes on from NC_052501.1 coordinate 35,958,436, forward strand.
TTTCTTATGCGCAGAAAATCAGTTTCGGCCCCAACAGTTTAGTCATCGTGATACAAATCAAAACTTGTGTCCATTTTAATAATTATTCAGCTTTTCGAGAACAATAACAAAATTGGACTCTTTTTATTTCTCGTTTCAAACCTTTCAGCTATTTTATTATCTGTCGAATCTTAATTTTTTAGGTAAGTCGTAGACTTCGACTGAAAATTGTTGAAATTCTTAATACCAAAAAAGAGTTGAATTGATCTGAAGTTGAGTTGCTTCAATTCAACTAAATGAAGTTGAAACCCGTAATGAGGGTACCTTTTAAAACTTTGGAATACAAATTTTTTTTTATAAAAAGGTCTTAAAAATAATAACAAATTGTAAATTTTGTTGTTAAGGCAAAATAAGCTTAGAAGTGGCGCAGAATTTCGCATTTGCCTAGGGCGGTAAATTGCCTCGGCCGTCACTCATAATAATAAGGTTCGTTTGTAGACGAATTTGCATATAACAAAATCTAAAAATGTTTGCATATAAAATGATGAGTACTTCGGACTGAAATCGGCCGTGTGAACAACACTTTTGCGATCTCAAGAGTGTATTTGCTCCCGCACACCAAAATACCCACTTACAGTCTGATATTTATATGTATGTCTCGTAAATAGGTGTTTATTTATCTTAATTTGATTTCCTCGCCTTGTTCGTTTGATATGCGTTTGTTTTGATCGCGGCATTCGGTTTTGCAACACATGTAATTTGCACAGACACACAAGAGCAGCGATCGGCACGATCGACACGCAAAGTGGCTGACCTACCGCAACACACCGAAGAATCCAAGCATTTAATCGAGTTCAAGTTTGAACATTTCAATGTTTCCGCGAAAGGCGCGAGGGGTTGCTTGCTTTGTGCAGACCATAATACTCTTACATAGTTTATGTGCATATGTATGTATATAAATTCTCTTCAATCGTATTTAAAAGTAGAAACGTCAGCGCTATTATAGCCATCTGTTAGTGTGGATGCCAGCGGTGACTGCGCCGTTCGCGCTTGACCGCTTAACAGCATGTCTCGTGTGCGAATGGTGCAATGGTGACGCAATTTACAGAAAAAGTCTTTCTGTTTTTATCCACCTCGTTAGTGTTTGTTATACTTATGTATGTTCGATTGTGATATTTGGCAAGTTGCCCAAACACCGCCGACAGCACCGCGTGCCCGGCTATCACCAGTGTTACTACTACTACTACTAAATCACACCTACCTTGGCATCCCAGAATTATTGGCTCCCCGATGCGAACACTCATGTCGCGCAACTCATTCGTAAATATCGGCGGAGGTGTATTGTTGGGGATGCTATGATCAGATGAGATGTCGAGCAGGTAAACGTCGATTGTGTAAAAGAGGAATTGAGACAATTATTGTAGTATTAGTGTGGAGTAATTTGGTTGGAGAGAGAAAAGAGATATCTCTCTCTGCTGAGAAGTAATTACTCTCACCTGTCAGCTGGTTTGAGCGATCCCTCCCTACTGCCACGTCCGACTACATGCACCTTCGAACTGGAATATGATTTGCCCATACAGTTGACAGCTTCGCAAGTATATGTGCCCAGTGAAGTGGGGTCATCCAGATTGGCGGTCAGCGCGAATACATCACCAGCCTTGATTTCTTTGGAATCCTTAAACCAACGCAACTGCGGTGTGGGTACACCAATCACCTTGCATTCGAGCGAAACCGTGCCTTGTTGGGTGAGCACAGCACGTAGTTCCTCAATGAACTCGGGTGCCTTGTAAGCTTTGGGCACAAGTACATTCAGATGTGCAATGCATGAATTGCGGCCACCCGAGTTTTCAGCTAACACCATCCACTGTCCGCCATCTTCCAATATAACAGGACTCACTTCCAAATAGTGGAAGTTGCCCTCGTTTACTTCATTTATTCGATCGTTTTCACATATTCGTCGATCATTTCGGTACCAAGTGAGCTATTACGTGGATATATGCATTAACATATACATATGTACATACTGCATTTGGTTTTTATATTAAATCTAAATGTAAGAAAGCGTCTTACCTTAACATCAGTGGAACTACGTATCTCGACTAACAATCGAGTGCGAGTTCCCACTTTCACCGACAGATCAACCAGTCGTCGTAGAAATACAGGTGGATCCTCACCCGTCGATCTGTCCTCGACAATAAGCTCCACATCTTTGCGAATTACATCATTACCTTTCGTTCGTGCTATCAATGTATAATGACCGGCGTCCTCCCGTTGCACGTGCTCCACAGCCAATTGTACAGCGGTGCTGGTCTGTGTTATTCGCAAGCGGTCGGAATTCGCAATTGGCAATTCTCCACGGCTCCTGCAGAGAAAACAGATGAACGATGAGTTAGCAAATCAAAAAATTTCTATCAAAGTTTATGGCAAAAATTTAATCCAATATTTTTAACGGAACTAAATAAGCATGAGGAGCTGATATCAGAGCATCAACTAAACATAAGTGTTTAATCCTTGATTTCCTGTCAATTTTCGAGTTTATTTGTGAAAAAACTGATGATTCATACTTTTGGCTTAATACAAATAAATAAATACACACATGTTCAATAAAAAAAAAAAATTATAAATAAAATGTCTACTTTGTCTTTCTTTTACAGCAACTAGGTTCTTTCAATGCTGCAAGATCGGACTGAAGTACATTTTAGATTAAGACAGAAGTGAAACTGCGATTTCTTTGGTATGAGCATTTAAATAAATTTTGGTCCATCAGTTTGAATGACAGCTATATGCCAATTTAACCCGATCTGAACAATTGGTTCGGTGATCTGAACCATTTTTTCAAAAACTTTAGCGTTGTCTTCGATCTTGTCGCATAAAAAAGTATCCATACAAGGTCTTCATTTTGATCGATCATTTCTTAGGGCAGCTAAATTCTATAGCGGCCCCTTAACTGAACAGCTGCTTGAAAAGAATGTGTGAAAATTTTCAGATCGATATTTAAAGAGCGAGAACATATACATATATACCTACATATATATATTTATTTAATAGGGTTCCCACGTTTCCTTCTGGCTGTTACAAACTTCATGGCAAAATTTTATACCATGTTCAGGTTGTAAAAATGGTGTGTAGGAATTCGAAGAAACAAATTGTTGCGTCTTATTATCTTATGTATGTATTGTTTATTATAGGTCGTAGACTCGGTTAGTTTCATTAATAAAGTTTGTTTGCCTGAAATATTTATAATAATATCAACCTTATTAACTCAAATGAGATGTAGTATATGTGATGTACCAGATGTTTCGTTAATTATTGATTTGTTTTTCGGGACATAGAGTTAAGAAGGTGAAAATATATGTATATAAAACATGTCGGGGGGCAAATACTGGAGGAATATTTGTTTTTTATTTTTTAATACGAAACAGGCTCCTGGATGCTGGTTTGAACGCTCGACGACCCGACAAAAAAAAACAACTTTTGACTAAGGAAATGCGTCAATAATGCCTCAGGTGGGCTATAAAGCACCAAAGCTGAACTGATGTCGGTTTGCAGAAAGTAATCTTCTCTTCCAAGTTCAACATGTTATGTAGCGACGGGATGTCGTACGTAAGGAGAAACAAGAAAAAACGTTAACTTCGGCGGTGAAGATACCACGTCAAATGCAAAAGTTTTCCATACAAGCCCTTGATTCCGATCGTTCGGTTTGTATGGAAGCTATATGCTTTAGTTAACCGATCTGAACAATTTCTTCGGAGATTATATAGTTGCCTTAGAAAATAATCTATACCAAATTTCGTGAAGATTCATTGTCAAAAGTGAAAGTTTTCCATACAAGAACTTGATTCCGTTCGTTCAGTTAATATGACAGCTATATGTTAAAGTGGTCCGATATCGACAGTTCCGACAAATGAGCAGCTTCTTGAAGAGAAAATGACGTTTGCAAAATTTCAAAACGATATCTTAAAAATTGAGGCACCGTAAATTGTAATTTTTTGATTGAATCATGAAGTACATAGGATAGGGTTATTTATGGAATAATACATCGGGCAAATGGTCTCCGGGCTTTCCATACACATAAGCTTAAATGTGGCTAAATTTCATTGATGAAACGTTGGAGACCTCCGGAGGGAGCACTTCTCCAGTTTGCTGAATGGCAGTGATAAGCATAACGCCAAGAGAAGGCAAACCCGATTCCCCAATTAATGACGATGGAGCAAACCTTCTATTGCCCGACCAAGAAGAAGTTCGAAAAGCAATTACCCGTCCGAAGAACAACAAAGCGGCGCAGCCCGATGGATTGTCCGCAGAGTTATTCAAACACGGCCGCGAAGAACTGATAAGTAGCATGCATCAGCTTTTTTGTAGAATATGTTCGGACGGAAGCATGCCCAACGTTTGGAATTTAAGTGTGCTCTACCCAATCCACAAAAAGGGAAACCCCACAATCTGCGTCAACTACCGTGGGATAAGACTCCTCAACATCGCGTATGAGGAACTATCGAGCGTATTGTGTGAAAGACTGATTGGACCTCATCAGTGTGGCTTGGACCTGGAAAATCAACAACCGTTCAGATATTCACAATGCGCCAAATCTTGGAAAAGAACCGCGAAAAGAGAATCGACATGCACCACCTTTTCGTCTATTTCAAAGCTGCTTTTGACATAACGAAAAGGAGCTACTTTATGCCGCGATATCTGAATTTGATATCCCCTCAAAACTAATTCGGCTGTGTAAACTGACGTTGAGCAATACCAAAAGTTTCGCAGGATCGAGAAGGACCTCTCCGAATCGTCCGATACGGAACGTGCGACTTTTTCAATCTACTACTGGAGAAAATAATTCGAGCTGCAAAACTTAATGGAGCAGGTACAATCTTCTATAAGAGTGTACAGCTTCTGGCGTATGCCGATGATATTGATATCATTGGCCTCAACAACCACGCCGTTAGCTCTGCTTTCTTCAGAATGGATAGGGAAGCAAAGCAAATGGGTCTGGCTTTAAACGGCAAGTTTAAGGGCAAGTCGAAATATCTCCGGTCATCAAACAAACAGTCGTCGCACTAGCGACTAGGCACCCACGTCACTGTTGACAGTCATAACTTCGAAGTTGAAGACAATTTCGTCTATCTTGCAACCAGCATTAACAGCAACAACAATGTTAGCCTCGAAATCCAACCCAGAATAACAACAAACAAAAACCAAACCATTATTTTCGTCCTGCTATATGATGCAGAGGTATGTACGATAACAACATCTGATGTATCGACGTTACGAGTTTTCGAGAGAAAGATTTTGCGCGTTGGCCACGGCGAATATCGCATTCGATGGAACAATGAGTTGTATGAGATATACGACAACATTGACATAGTTCAGCGAATTAAGAGACAACGGCTGCGCTGTCGTAAGTATGGACGAACACACTCCAGCTCTGAAAGTATTCGATGCAATACCCGCCAGGGAAGCAGAGGAAGAGGAAGACCTCCACTCCGTTGGAAGGACCAGGTGGCGAAGGACTTGGCTTCGCTTAGAATCGCGTAAGCGGTGTCTACGCCAGTAAAGAAGAAGAAGAAGTTGAATAAAAATAAAATCCTGTGTTCAAGACTTGTAAATATCATTAAGATCGGTTGACTAATTCTGCAAATCTTGACAACCACCTTCGAAAATACAATTAAGAGAAGAAAGGCGTTTAGCTGTGTCTCAAAACTATTACTCAAATCAACATGAGAATTAAGACAATATTCTAGAAATGATGGTTATTTTAGAATTACATAAAGCAATAAAAAGGAATGTATTTTTTTGAAGTCATAAAAGCCAAGAGGCTGGTAACAAAAATAATCCCGATGTATGGTTGCATCACGTTACGTTAACCTCTTGATCAAAATTTTCATTTGAATTGGAAAAAAATCGATCCATCTCTGAAAAATGTGTGTCTTCCGGCAAACTCAAGCGAAAACGGTCGTGGTCGAACGTGACTGACCGTCAGGAATATTTTACTTTTTGTTTGGTGAAATTGGCGGGTGCTGTCTTAAACTCTTAATTCGGAACTAGACTTACCTGACCTAGATGCGCACAAATTTGATCAATGTATGAGGAATTGTGTTCCATGAGAGCTACGACAATGTCTGTATGAGACTGGCAATATGAAATTACCTTTACAATGGCAACAAGTTTGAGCTGCAAAATGATCGATAGTTAGGCCACTCGATAGCTTGGATAATTTAAAAAGATACCATCGATATCATTGTTTTTACCTTTGAATCTACTTTTCGTTGATTTCAATTAATAGACCTTGGCTTTGCGCACTTTATTTTTTTTAAATTATCTTTGGAAAACACATAAAAATTAATACAGTTACACATAATAATTTTCATGTTACTACATAAGCTTCGCTGAGAGCTAACGAGTTATAAAAATTAAACTTTTTTTATACATTTGCTAATGTAATAATATATACTAAAAATACGTCTCGGCAGAGTATAAAGAACTCAATAATTCAGTTGTTTGTGTTTAAAAATAGCAATTTCTTGATGTTTTTAGCATTTATAGCTGTTCTGTTAGCAAAAAAGTCTGGCTAAACATTTTCTCCGACTCTGTAAAATTAAAACTAATTAATGTGATATTCGTTTATATGCTCTGTAGTCAAACTTAACCTCTGGGTATATCATACATAATAATGAGAATTTCGATCACAACAGAATACTAACATATTAGTTTCTATTTCATAATTTTATTCTCCAAAATTGGTAGTATTAATTAAAATGAAGGTTACTTTACAATTTTTATTTTTCCATGGCTTTTAATTATTATTAAAATATTAAATGGCTTAATTGCGGCTGTATATTGAATCTGTGCAATAAAGGCAAATGTATGTTTCAAAAAAGTTCTGATCATTATGTACAAATCGAACTATCCAATTGATATATAAACGAACTAATATAGTAATCACATTAGTTAGTACAAGTATAAATAGCCGTGTAGATCTTATGTGTAACAAGTTAGTCTTAAGAATATCAATAAAGAGTGCGCATTTCGGTGCCATTTAAATTTTAAAAGTATAATTTAAAGTGGACTCACATCGTGTAAACGACATTAACTCGCGCAACCAAGCAAGAATGAAAAGATGATTTTGGCGGCAACCATCCCTGCAAGCCATCTCTTGATCCCGTTAATTAACCAACTCGGTATCAGGAGAAAAAAAGTTTCTTAAAGTCCAATTATAAGGAAAATAGTAAACATAAATTCACTATATTTGATTAAATTGTAGGTTTGAAGTTTAGCATAGTAAAATTATCCAAATTAGATGAACCCTATTTGACGCATTGGAGCTTAGAGTTGCGCGGTAGGTATGAGTTAGTTACCGCGTTAATTCCTTCAATATATTGGAGTTTCCGTAGTCGTGACTTGCTCGGATGTTATCAAAAATTAGACTTTATATTTGATACGAGTATTACCAGATTATATCGTTATGTATTTATTGTTTATTAAGCGAAATTTTGCAATTTTTTCAAAGCTGTTGTTAAGACTAGTCTATATATGTACATAAATAAAAATGAAACGCCAAAATGTATGTACGCTCATAACTCAATAACGCCTGGACCAATTTAGCCAATTCTTTTTCTTAAATGTTCGTTGAAGTTCAAAGATGGTTTTTACGGCGAGAAAATTCGAATAATTTCCGGAAAACCCCTAAAATCAGCCTTTTTCTTTTCCACATACAAACGTTACATACATATGTATGTATATAAAAATGAATGTTTGTTTGTTAGTAACACTAAGAGAACGGTTGATGAAATTTTTAAAGGTTGTTTGTTGTGGATCGGGAAAGGTTTAGAAACAAATACCTTATACTTTTCATGAGGAGATGTCGAAAAATTGGACAATTCCAAAAAGTAACATTTTCCATACACATTTTTTCCAATTTTTGTTTGTTTTGTTTTTCAATATTTTGATTTGTAAATTATTTGAATCGTTCAATTGCGGTCGCTTGATTTTTATTCCGGCTATCCAAAGGAAAAATTATTTCCAATTATTCAGTGAAAACTTTATGTGTGTTTCAGACGAAGTGATCAATTACTGATTGAAACTTTGTTACGAAGCCACGAAGAGGTCGCGCTAATATTTGTCGGCGTTCTTTTTGCCATCAACGTATGGCAGCCCACAGAAAGGCAAGAAGTACTCCAGAAATGCGATGACATATGTACGTGCGGAATTATGGATCGCGGTCAATCAGCTAGCGATCGTAACGATATCACAGCACGACTTTTTAAACAATAGCTGCGATGTTTGACGGTCTTTATCTTGAATCAACCTATGGTGTATATGGTGCTGTTAGATGCTGAATGTATTCTGTTGCGTGTTGCCGCACGCACACATTTTTCTTTGGATGCGGATGGTGATTACACCAGATCAAATTGATGAAATCATTTCAGCGGAAATTCCAGATTCAGAGATAGATCCAGAATTATACGAAGTGGTGAAAACCAATGTGATTCATGGACCTTGCGAACCTTACAATCCCACTTTGGTTTGTATGTCTGACAATAAATGCACGAAACAATACTCATGTGCTTTTCTTTCGGAAACGGAAATGGGAAATGATGGATATTAACTGTATCGGCGTCGCTCACCAGACGACAATGGCAAAACATTTAGCATTTAGGCGTGAATATCGACGTTAACAACACATCGAAGTTGACAACACATGGATCGTACCATATTCGCCACTTTTGTCTAACTCACATTCAAAACTCATGTCAATGTTGAATATTGTAGATTGGTGAAATCGGTCAAATACGTTTGTAAGTACGTCACCAAAGAAAGCAACATAGCGGTTATTGGCCGTGAACGATATGAGATCAGCAGTATCAAATGGGTCGATATGTGAACCGCAATAAAGCGATTTGTAGGATATTTACTTTTGCAATTCATGAAAGTTTTCCGGCTGTTGTGCGTCTCGCGGTTCAACTTCGTTTAAGTCATTGCGTATTGTGAATGGTAGAGTGTGTGCAACTTTTTGAGAATCATGCCAGCAGTTACATTTGCTGGAACATGATAATCACTGGAAACAGACGAATGATAATGCGATAGTTGTTTTGACATATCAGCCTTCAAATTCGCGTTAATTATGGGATACGAAAAATGACATTGCCGATGACATTTTACATTGTATTCGCTAAGAATTTGAAATGGGCAAATTTCGGTTGATACTTCCAGTGGTTTTATATCAATTTCACATCCCTTTTGTCAATTCACTTCAACGGAAGATGAACTCATCACGAGTGTTTATCCGCACATTGGCAAAATTATCGTAACTGCAATTGCGTGGGTACACGCGCAATTTTAGCTGGCAAAAATTCTGATATTAATGACTTAATCTGGAAGATTCAAAGTCAAATTCCGGGAGGTTTGTGCTTTTTATTCAGTGGAATTTCTAAATTTTTTGGAGAGGCTTGGTATGCTGCAGCATCATTTGCGTCTCAAAGTTGGGTCTGTCATTATTATGTTTCACAATCTTCATGCGCCAAAACTGTGTAATGGAACCCGACTGATTGTGACGCAGTTATCGAATACATGAGGACAGCCATTTCAGTTCAAACGTATTCAATTTCGTGGGAAAATTGCCTTTGCGTTGACAATCAACAGGACACAAGGAAATCGGGAAATGCTATGTTTTTCACACGGCCAGATATATACTCTGTATATTTACGCACCAGAACAGAAATCAAAAAATTATGTTTATTAAGCTGCGCTGCATTAAAAAAATGTAGAGAAATCGAAAATAAATCATTTTCGACACAATATAATTTCAACTTTTTTTCATTTCAAAACACATAATTTCACGCAGGACAACGGCTGCGGGGTCAGCTAGTTAACATATAAAACATCGGTAGTCGAAATAAACTATGAATAGGAAACGAAAATAAAGCTATTCACCTAATTTAGACAAATTTAACTATGCTAAACAAAACCTACAATTTAATCAAATATATTGATTTTGTTTTTACTACTTCTATATATAAATCAATATCAGTAGTTTTTGTCACCAAAAAACATTATAAGTACTTAATGTAATGCCAAATTTCACTAGTTATATACTTAATTTATCCAAACAATATGGATATAATAATAGTTTTGTTCACCTAACGGTTGTGCGTATTACCCAAAATTAATCGGGATAGATATAGGGTTAGGTATATATAAATGATCAGGATGACGAGAAAAGTTAAAGTCTGTCCGTCCGTCCGTATGTGCAAGAGAGAGCAAGAGATATCTTGATAAAACATGTCATGCGGGTTCTTTAGTACAATAAAATTACGAGTTCTTAGATGGGCGTAATCGCACCTTTACCACGCCCACAATTATCCATTAACCGAAAACCTATAAAGTACCATTACTAAGCACTAAATCAATACATAGTATAAAACAAAGTCGCTTTTTCTGTGCTTATGTCCCTTTGTATGCTTAAATCTTTAAAACTATACAATGGATTTTGATGCAGTTTTTTTTTAATACAAGTAATAATTATTAATTTTGTTTTGAAATTAGTAAACATTTACCGTAACATTTCAATTGATGAAACAAGTTTATGGCGGTGATTGCCTATCCCATAGCAGAGTGCACGAGTGGTTTCAATGTTTTCAAAGTGGTCGTGACGACATAAATGACGATCAACATGTGGGCAAATCAAAATCCGTGATAACCGGAAAATCCATCGAAACTGTGTGTAAATACATCAAAAATCAGCCGAAATCATCATTGAAATTCATGGAAATGGAATTGAACATCTCCAAAACATCGACTTATCGTATTTTGACCGAACATTTGGGCTTACGAAAGATGTGTGCACGGTCTGTTCCGCACAAATTGACTGACGACCAAAAATTGCTCAGATTCCAACATTCGAAGGACGATTATTTGACCAAAAATCACATTTTAACCATTAACCACTCCCCGTGTTCACCTGATATGGCACCATGCGACTTCTTCCTTTTCGGAAAAATGCATTTTCCTATCAAAGGAAAGCGTTATGCAGACGTAGAGACCATTCAAAAGGCTTGCACCGACATACTGGCGGCCATACCGGCCAACGAGCTAAAACACTCGTTCGACATGCTTTTGGACCGTGCAAAGCGCTGTATTGAAGCAGAAGGAGACTTTTTTGAATTAAACAAATTGATTTTGTCGAAAAAATCATTTGTTCTGTTTTTTTTAAGTCCTGTTTACTTTGGAACGCACCTTGTAGATAGAGTGATTGAAGGGGATATGTATAATAACATCCATTAAATAGTGGAGAAATACTGTTATTTTTGAGGTTTCGAATGAGATGTCGTAAATAATTACATTTTTTCAAAATTAATATTTTCGAAGTTATTGTAGATTAAAAAATTGCGGGACGTAGCGTTTGGACCGACGAGAAGACGAAAAACATCGGGATCAGAGAGGAACGTAAAAATACAAATTAGTAAAGGGTAAGTGCGGGCGAAACTGAACATTTTGTACTCTTGCAACTTGCAATAATCAAAGCGCCAGGAAATAGTTTAAAGTGTAAAACCAATCATATAGAGTAAAGACAGCTGGATGTTCGAAAATCTTGATATTAGTTATACAGGAGCTAGGCCCGGTTACGCTCAAATTTATCTATTTTATGTGCAAATCTACAATGTTTAGTATCTCTTATTTTCATTAGGATAACTCACATATAGCCGAGATATGCAGTACAAAGTCACACCTAAGTTCATAAATCTTTGTATTAAGTATATGGGGCTAAGGGGTGTATTGGTGCGATTCAACCCATAAAGACATTCCATAATATCTCAGAGATTGACCGACATTTTCGATCAAAAATCAACCGGGGTCTAATTATTCGGTACATACAACCTTGAACAGTTTTTATTGGATTTAAAAAATTTTTTGTCATAAGTTGGCACATACTAAAAACATTATTCGTGCAAAGTTTATCCCGTTATATTAATCAAGCTTCTTTGATTTATGTACTGGAAACTAAACGAATCAAGTGGAACTTAAAATTGTGCTATAAGGGGAAGTAGGCATGGGTGTTGTCCGATTTCGTCCATTTTCACAGTGTGACGTAAGAATATAAAAAGAATGCCATTTCTAAAAAATTTGTCGAAATCGGTTAGAACGGGTCCCTTTATAGATATCTTGATTACACTAAAAAGTTGGCGGCGTCACGCCCATCGTCCAATTTTTACACTGGTTCCCATAAAACCTTCTCATACTATCTCGGAGGTAAAGTGATCTGTGCTCTCTATCGTGTGACTACTTCAATATACTCCTGGAGAAAATAATTCAAGCTGCAGAACTTTATCTAGCAGGTACAATCTTCTATAAGAGTGTACAGCTTCTGGCGTATGCCGATGATATTGATATCATTGGCCTCAACAACCACGCCGTTAGCTCTGCTTTCTTCAGAATGGATAAGGAAGCGAAGCAAATGGGTCTAGTAGTGAACGAGTGCAAGACGAAATATCTCCTGTACTTCCGACTCGGCTTCCACGTCACTGTTCACAGTCATGGCTTCGAAGTCGTAGATAATTTCGTCTATCTTGGAACCCGTATTAACACCAACAACAATGCAAGCTTCATACTACAACGCAGAATAACTCTTGCCAACAAGTGCTACTTAGGACTGAGTAGATAATTTAGAAGAAAAGTCGTCTCTCGACGCTTTATGGTGCAGAGACATGGACGACGACTCTGATGAGTCGACGTTACGAGTTTTCGAGAGAGGTTCTGTGGAATATTTATGGTCCTTTACGCATTGCTAACGGCGAATACCGCAGCTATACGAGATATACGACGATATTGACATTGTTCAGCGAATTAAGAGACAGTCGCTACGCTGACCACATCCGAATGGATGTAAAAACACCCGGTTGTTCGTTAGAAAGACCAGGTCGAGAAGGACCCGGCTACAATTGGAATTTCCTATTGGCGCCAAACAGTGAAAAGGAAGAACGATTGGCGCGCTGTTGTAAGCTCGACTCGTTGTCTACGCCAATAAAGAAGAAGAAGATTATTTTGAAGTGGACATAAAAGACATTCATGAATAAATAAACACTTTTGTAAGAAATGAAAAATGGTGATGCTTTTTTTTTGAACGAAACTCGTATATAGTCAAATATAAATATATGTATGTATATATACATATATAAATATAAATGTTGTAATAGTTGTAGTTCAATGTACCTTCTTCTATAAACGGACGAGGCCGATGAAAGTGTGCCGTGATATTGTTTGTGTTCGTTGCATTGACAACATTTCGAACAACCGTTGCCCATTTTTTAAGACCACAACTTCAGCCAAATTAAATGGTTTTCACACTTTTTTGCCGCAAATATCTATTCACTTCACTCAATAGTTTTCACAGTTTTTTTATTTGTTTGTAAACGTCTTCAAAATGAATAAAAATCTAATTTTGCCGGCGAACAGATGTTAGCAATATTTAAATGTTGCTGGCGTGGGACGGCATGTCACACTGAAAAACTCATAAATCACATTTCATTTTAACACAAACACACTTCAATGTGGATTTCTTCCTTATTTCACTTTTTGTATAATTTTTCTTTTATTTTAAATATATAATATAAAAGCATTTATTAACTAGATAAGAAAATCTGTATGTTTTGAATAACTATAACTATTTCCGTTTTTAAACATCGAAAGCACACACTCTCTACGACTAGAATTGAAGATCAACTACAAAAATAAATAAACAGTCGCGCAACCACAACATCGACAAGATTGACAGACAAATGTTTTCGCCGTTTATCGCATTTATTTTCATTTTATTTTCTTTTCAATTTTATTTTTACTTTCTTTAACGCAAAGCGGATGCGACCGTCGTGCTGTGGCCTATGCACTTCTTACCCAATTGTACAACATTTTCAAAATTCTTCACATAAAAAACAAAATACAAAGTGTGGACCAAACGGTCTACGGTCTTCAATAGTTCAAGTACATGGAAGTTTTACAATTTTACACTCAAATGTAGTTTTCAACAGAACAGTTATCAAATCAAGAACCAGTTGCCGAATTATTAAATTTAAAAAAAATTTCTTCATGGATGACGAACATATAAGACCGGACTTTAAACACGCAATTTCTCAAGTTGTAGAAAGTGTAACAATAAAAGTCCTATTCTTTCTCAAAGTAGATATAGTACTGAGAAAGACACATAGTTGGAAGAGGGCAGAAATATTGCTTGGTTTTATGAATACTAGACACATACATTATTTTAAGTATTTCATCACTATGCGATGCGAGCGCCGATTGTCTAACGAATAACCGTAAACCTCCGCTTATTTCTCACACAACCCTATTTAGATATAAGGTGTTTTTCTGATGAATGCCAGAACTCTAATAATATAACTTAAAAATTTACTTTTTAATTTAAATTTTGCGCAAAAACCCATTCGTCGAAATATTTTTTTTGTAGGTTAGTATGACCGTCAGTAGCATCTGTGCCAAATATCACATCAAAATAATCTTAAGTGTTTAGCATACGTTTGTGTTTCTGAAGTACATAAAGTGCATTCAGGAAATTTTACGAAAAGTCAAATTATTCAACAAAGAAGTTCCATTAAATTTTGGGAACGAAATCAAATTTCTGGCGCCGAAACCTTTAGAATGTTGGAAAAGACCTTCGATAATAATTGCTTGTCGCGAGCAAAAGTTTTTGATTGCTAGAAGTTACATAACCTCAATAAAACAAAGGGATTAGTGCTTGAAAATCGACGATTAACTGTCAGAGATCTTACTGCTACTGTGAAACCTATTTCGAACGATAATTTAAGCCAAAGGGAAGTGAAAGCACGATTGTTTCCAAAATCACTCCATTTGTCTGAGAAATAGCGGCGTACGTATTATTACTGACGATGAGTCTTGGATTTATGCTTACGACCCGGAAACAGACGATCAATCAGCCGAATATCTTTGTGAAGGTGAGCCAAAGTCGAAAAAACCACGTCAAAGTAGATCAAAATTTAAGGTTATATTGATAGTTTTCTTCGATTATCGCGGTGTGGTGCATTACAACTTCCTTCCGACCGGCCAAACTGTCAGCAAGGAATACTATTTGACTTTTATGAATCATATTCACAAAAAGAGGCCGGAATTATGAACCGACAACACTTGGTTTTTGCACCACGATAATACAACGCCGCATACTCCGTGAGTTTTTCGCCTAATTTTTAACCAATATCGTGTCGCAGCCACCGTATTCACCTGATTTAGCGCCGTGTGACTTCTGGCCTTTTTGCAAACTCAAAAGACAGCTCCGAGGAAATCGATTTGAGTCAAATGTAGACATTAAACGTGAATCGACAGGTGCATTAAAGGCTATTCCGGAAATTGACTTTAACAACTGTTTCGAAGATTGGAAAAAACGTTGGCCCAAGTGTATAATGACTAGGGGGGATTACTTTGAAGGGGACGACATAGATTTTGAAGAATAAATTAAGAATTTTAATTAATTTTACTACTTCTTGCTCATAGTAATAGGTAGGTTAAGAAACGTCGGAGAGCATATAAAATATGTACAACAACAAAGTTATAGAGATGAATTTACACAAGAGAGTGTGTGAATATCTTAGTGAAAAAACTGCTGTCTTCAATGCTACCAAGTTTTGTTTTACACATTTAGAATGAAAGAAGCGCAATATATGAAATTGCGTTACCGTCAGAAGAAACGATAGCACAGGGATGCAAGTGCTGACAGTTTGCTTGATCAGCTGATAAAATTGTTTCATTCGCTACTCTCCAACGCTTGGTGAAACGTGGACCGTCTTATTCTTATATTTGTCCTTGTTAAGGGAAATGCTTTCAATATTTCTTTCTTTCATATTAGAATGTGACTCATGAAAGATTCTGCGGAAGGACCTTGGTTTGCGGGCTTACAAAATACAACTCTAGCCAGAAATGAAGCCGAACGACCAGCGTTTCCACGTTTGGTGAAAGGTGCTAAAACGAAATGACCATCGATCCCGATTTTCACAAGAAAATTTCGTTCGGTGATGAAGCTCACTTTTGGAAGAATTGTCACATTTGGTGTGATGAAAGTCCACAACCCATTGCTGCGATGCCATTACATCCTCAAAACGTTACTTTTTGGTGTGTTCTTTGCGCAGAGAGATTTATTGGCCCATATTTGTTCAAAATGTGAAGCCGCTTGTAAAAATAGAATAAATAGTAGATGCGATGCAACTGCTGATACTTTGGTAAAGCCTGCTAAAGCTAAAATATAGCTTTACCTATTTCTTCTAGTTAATGAAATAATTTTATTTTTCACATATTCATCTCTGCTTAGCTTTCATCATGTTTATTTGAACCCCCCACATGTTCATAAATAACATACATATGTATGTAAATGAAATATTTTATTCTTAATTCCTTAATCTATTCAATGTTCTACTTTGTTGTGCACTCGTAGTGATTGTTTTTGCTTTTGTTTACGAAAAGTCAGTGCAAAAGTCTCGAAGCGTTGTGCGGCACTACGGCGCAGAGACCATACATCACAACAATGGAACGAGTGGCTTCTCGGCGCTGACGCGAGCAAACAAGCATTCCTATGCCATTATCAAAGACAGCGGACGTCGGCAGCCAAAATCGCAGGAGCCAAAAATAAAAAAGAGACAACTGCAAACTGCTTAAGAGCCCTGTGCCGACAAGCGAAAATTCCATTATGTAATACACATTTGTAAATTGTTGTGAAACATCACGAGCACAATTTTTATATCACAAACCGTTTCTACTCCAAAAGTGAATACGACGAAAAGTGTACAACGCCTCGATCGGCCTGCGGTCTGAAGCACTGTGGCGGCTGATGGGAAGCTAGGAAGCTGCATCTGCATTTGTACATAAGTAAGTACATATGCATGTACATCGAATGCCAAGCGTCTAAATTTAGTGCAAATGAGGAACAGCGAAATATGGGGCAAGTGCCACAATTAAGACAGAGAACGGCAAAAAGATATATAGGGCAATATCAATGAGATCACCCGTACATAGGTATAGGCAATAAGGCATTTTAATGCATTTGCCACCCAAAACAGGAAACTATAGTGAAATTAATGACTTTTTCGCCTTTGACGCTGTTCAGCATTTGTTTACAACTGGTTTGATTATTCTTAAAAGCAAAAACCTGCGAACTTCATTTATTTTCTTATATTCACATCAAATATTTTACAGCATTCAAGGTTTTTATTTTATTCAACATTTTCCATTTTTCATTTTCTTGGTTCGAAGTTATGATTTAAATTTTTTTTGTTTCTATTGCTACACTACGATCTTTACTAATTGATTTAAGAGTTTTTAATAACTTTTCATTAGAATAAACCTTCAATAGGTCGTGAATTTGTTGCTAGTATTCACAATTTTAGCATTATGAAATTTGTTATTTTCACTTTTTCTAGCCTTTTATCATCCACTTGCGCATTTTGCATTACATACACACAGAAGCACTTTAAACTATTCAATTATAATTTTTTTGTGAAAAGTATTTTTTTTTAAATATATTCACAATATTTTCTGCAATCTGTGAGATTTTATGGGTTTTAGCATCCACACACCACGTACATATATTAGCACAAGTATGAGAATCATATCTTAAATTATTACACATATTTCCCTTTTTTTAATATACATATGTATTGTATATCTTCAAGCTTTTAATATTTTCTTTTTTTACTTTATATCTATGTTGCTGTGTTCACTAAGGGCAACGGTTATCCGAGCGTTTATCTCTGTACGTGACGATCGACGAAGTAGGACTAACGAGAACAATAGTGAGCAGGGTTTTGTTCACACCTTCAAAGAACCAAATTCTCCGTACTTCCTCGTTCGCACTAAGACATTTGCACGTTAGAGAAACATTTCTACGAAAAATTCGGCATTTTTGCCATTGCAATACTCAAAAATTCGCCCATTATATAGTGCCATCAAAATTATATCTGCCAACTTCGAGCACTCTCTGTGAATTGTGTATTCCCACTAGCGCAGACAATTAGCCAGCGGATGTTCTTCATTCAGCATAGCTAATATTTTTCGACGCTATCACGCAGCGCTCTTTCCGGTCATTTTGGGCACCGATAGGCATACTGCCTCAATCTGTAGGTGGTAAGAAGCTCTCAGCATGCGGCGACCAACCAAAGCAATTCTCGAAAAAAAAAAATTGCCAAAGCGTTTCGTTTGCGCTCATTGAGAGCGCATTTAGAATGTATTTAACAAACGTGCGGTCGGTCGTTGCATCGTGCGACACTGGAAAATGGCCAAAAATTGTGTTGTGTCGGCAAAAGAAAGGAGAGCTTAGAGAACCGAAAACCCGAATGTTAATTTATCTCTGAATTTTTAAACAAAATCAAGCATATTGTAAAACATTTTATAATTTGTTTTTAAAACTTTTGTTCTTTGACGTTAAATTCGTCCTTTTTTTTTACTTATACTCACCATTCAAATTGTAATGGCAACAAGTCGGAATCTTCGTCACAGTCGATTTTCACGAAGAATATCGCTCTTTCGTTCGGTACACAACGTATTAGCGAACTCGAATTTTCGCTAAATGTAAGTTTCGGTGGCGGCTTTTGTTGTTGCGCGCCTTCGAGAGGAAAACCCTGGGGATCTGGAAGAATAAATGAGAGAAGCACGCATGCAAATACAGAAATAGTATTCAAAATATTAACAGAAAATAAGCAATTGCATTATAAAGTAAATATGTTCGTATGACTGCAATAAATATATGGATGTACATATTTAAATAGTTAAACTTGTCTTCTTCGTTAGTAGGCCAACTTCAAGGTGCCATTTCCGTCAAATTTAGAGTTCAAAAGATATTTAATAAAAAGCTAGTTTAAACTAATATTCGAATCTTGATGATACTGAGTGGAACAAAAAAATCGTCGCTTCATTATATCTAAGATATGTTAAGTTAACATTTATACTTTATGTTGTTAGACTATCTCACATATTGATCGACATACAGTGTGACAAAAAAGCACCTGGAAATTTTAATTAAATTCCCCGAGTAATGGTATTTCAAATGTATTTTGCTAAGTTGGTAGGCCTGTCCTTTCCGGCCAAGATTGCAGCCATTAAGGTAGCATCGAATGCATTTGTGATAAGACTGGTATGGGTGGGCCACAGCGAAATCGCAGGAAACTGTAAAGCTATAAGCTAGCAAGGAAAGGCACCCTACAGCCGTTGTAGGTAGAATAGGAGCAGATCAGTGTTCCCTTATCATCTTGTGGTCAACTATTATATAGCTGGGCTTCACGGCGCTAGGACACAATCGGTACATGCGCTGTCGCAAAAGCTTTTTAGCCCAAGATCAATGGCAAAAGATCAGGTAATCTCTTTGCCCTCACTAAGGTTAGCCTCTCCCTAATAGTGGGGCTTTTAACAAGCCATTTTCCTAATAGCGTCCACGCAGTAAGGCTAGTAATAATACCGGACGCTGTCTGCCGAAGCTGTATGGATGAAAATGAGGTGGAACAACTCAACACTTCCTTCTTGACTGTCCCGAGTTTGGGTTTAAGCACCTGGGTGTGCATACCTTTTGGACATCCCATCGAGCTAGCGGGAGTGGAAATTAAACGAAAGTTTAAAAGTAGAAAAGTAGAACTAACGGCGCGGGTGTTGAGTCCAATGATATCAATATCATCTATTTAGGTCGCCTTCAACCGGATGTTCTTTGGCTGCACAGAGGGTACTTGGTCTAAGACCGGAAGTCGTGAGCTGCTTGAACCATATGTAAAAGAATCGTTTCTGGCTACTGCCAAGTGAACGGCGATCAGAGAACTTTCCTCAATTGCGGGAACTTGTACACATGACTCTATCCGCGTTGCGATTTTTACAAAATTGCAGGATTTTGTGCTTGAAAATAGTCAGGCAAGTGTTAGTGGGATTGCAAGAAAGCTCAACATGTCTCGCGAGTTTGTTCGAATGCTTTTGGTGGATATTTCGGGTACGAAATGCGTTCTAGCTCAACTCGACTCAATAAAACTGAATTTTTTTTAAACAGTACTGTAAACTGGTCTCTTTCGACCTGCTTAATCGTGCTGCCGATGAGATATGAATTTATTAATTTTACATGCCAAAAAGTCAGCTGATTATCGTAATGGAACTCGTTTTCAGTCGATCGAAAAGAGAAAAAAATTCTCTGAAGGATCTGAAAGACATTCAAAAAAGAAGTTTGTTAATTAAATCAATTTTTAGCATAGAGCTATGTTTGACTGTAGCGATAGCTGATTTGCGTCTGAAATGAAATAGATTTGCAAGATTGTGGACTTTGGTCTGATGATGGTAGAAGGCTACCTATTAGATGATACACTTGTTCCTGTTTTTAAAAATAGGCATTAAATTGTCTTCCCTTATTTCTTTCGCGTCAAACGATGTCATTTGAAAAAGGTTATTGTACCTGCGTTTGTTATTGAAAAAATAAAAAAAATAAATTTTTGATTGGCTATGGCGGCTCTTGCATATTGGAGAGATTGACTTTTCGGTCCATTTTTTGGCAGTACACTTAAAACAGATCCTATTCATGGCTCCGATTTAGACGGAAGGCTGTTGGGCATATTCAATCTGTGGATCGTATCTGAAAGCCAATCTGTAAATATTAGCTAAAACTTGATTAGTGCGAACTTGTATGTTTCTAATATTTTGTTCTTCAAGCCGATGCACACGCTGCGTACTCGCCTCTCGGGCGCGTACTTGGAAGGGTTTCAAATTTTGTTCAGTAAGCCGCTGAGATCGTTCGATACCCCATACACGCGATTGCGATGCGTATTCTCTTTGACTTGCAAGACGATTTTCATTTTCTGATAAAGATTTTCCATCACGGCATGTTTTACCCTCGCCAGGCAACACAACACAAGAAAAAAGTTAAACTAAACTGAACTGAATGTAATTGAAAAATTATAAGAAATACTATACTTGAGTCGCTAAGCTGTTTGGATAGTTAAAAGTTATAATATATTATTAACTGAAAAATAAAAAAAGTGGATTTAGTTCTGAAAATGGATTTAGTTCGCGTTGCCCCGTTATGGTGCCACCTAACCCAGCAGCTTGAGCGGTGACCATTAGACATTTTTCAAATAACTTACAATTTTAAACTTGTGAAATCTTTCGAATGTAATGTCCAAATTGAATAAATCAAAATGTTATATAATGATATTGAAACACACTTACATAAATATGAAGTCATTTGTTTGGATAAAGATTAAAAACGATTCCAAGGTACAAATAAAAAAGCTTTCATAGCGTTGGCATTTATATATATTTTTTAAAATGATAAAAATACTTATTTTGACAAAAGTATAATAGTTAGGCATATGCTGCCGCGTTATTTTTTGTAGATATTTATATGATCTGCAAATGTGTGGTAGATTATTTTGTTCTCTAATCAATAGTTTTCGAGTCTATTCAATGCAAACAAACAAATAATATAAATTTCCTATTTATATATTAATATAGATTAACTTTTTTGTCACAATGTATACGGTTTCAACCGGAAGTTCAAAAATCATGAAAAATTAAATTAAGTACATGGTGGCTAGCGGTGGTATTGAATTTCTATATTTTATCACTAGACTTCGAGAGATTTTCATAGAGCTGTCTATGAACCAATTTTAGTGAAAAAATATTCGTTGTCTGACCTACCTTAATTTGTACTTAATGAACAGTGTCACGAGCTGAGTCGAAGCACTATAGCATACAGCTGCCATACAAACTGGGTGATCAAAATAAACTTGTGTATGGAAAACTATTTTATTTGTGGAGGGTTCCCTGCAAGGCAGTTAACAATTTTCTTGTATTTCCAAAAGATGGTGTTAGTAATCTGTATCTCAAGCTGTAAAACTGCTATCGGTTTACGCTATATAGCGATTGAAAGACACCTTTTCGTTTTAAAAAACAATTGTTTCGCTCAGTACTGTTTGAGCACCCTGTTTTTTAACTAGCTTCAAATAGTTTTTAGACTAAAAGTTATTTGGCTCTTTTAGCCCATGCTTTTAGACAATGATGTCATATGATCTATAGTACATACATATGTAGATACTATACGCACTACGTGTGCGTCATGTGGTATGAGCAACATCAATTAGTGGTGCCAAGTCCCAGTGCCATAAATTCAAAACTACAAACTAGTCAGTCTGCCGTAAAATTGAAATGCGAAAATAAAGAACAACACATGAACATTTGCAATGTACAACAAAAAATCACAACAAATGTAGAGCATTATCGCTTGTGGGCAAATGAAAATTGCCATTCGGCAAATAAGTAACACTGAGTTGATGAGCACGCATACGCCATGTCGTACCACCACATAAAAAGTTTTGCAATTATATATGTATATTGTATATATATATTTATAGCAAAGCTTCTGCTTATCTTTTATTCTTATTTTGGTGTTATTAGTTATATTCAAAAACAATAAATGTCCTAATTGAGTGAATAAGTATCTACATAAAATAAGTATATCCAGACCTCGATTGAGACATTTTTGCAAACTTTTCAATCAATCGTTTTTAAAAGTGCGTTTTTATGTACCTAAAATCGGACTATTATAAATATTTTTTTTTGTGTAAAACTTTAATGAAGAAAACGGCTAAAACACATATTTTTTTGATCCCTGTAAAAATTAAATTTTTCGATAGAATGCCATAGCCAATATATACGGAGAAAAGTCAACCGCATGTTTGAAAATCTTGACAATAGTTACATATATGGGACAAAGCAAAACTTTCACCTGATTGTATCCCGTTTGCGCACAAAGGTGCGGAGTTATTAGAAAAAGACACTCACTCAATTTTATTAAAATAACTAATTTTTGACATGCAGATATATTATTATTATTAGGAAGGGTTTCTCTCCAAATTTCAATTACTTAGGTGAACAATTTTATTCATTGTTATATCATATAAGCAAAAAAAATGGAAAAAAACAATTACAAATCGAAAATATTAGCTTTTCAAGCAATTATAGCGATTTGCCCATTTTTGATTTTTGGACCCTTATAATGTCAGTCTGCGACAGTATGTGTTTGCAGATTGCAGATAAATGATGTGTTCCATGAATTTGTTTCCTGTAACATCTAGTACAAAATGCCTTCAAGAATATGTAAACGAGATCCTGACTACTTTTGCTATATTTGCGGCGCATATATTGAGACAAAGCACCCGGAAATTATAATTAAATTCCCCGGGTAAATGATATCACAAAAAACAATTTTTGCCAAGTTGATGGGACTGTGCTTAATTAATATGACAAACATGAATGTGATCTGTCAAACCAGTTTGTTTACAGCAATTGCTTAAATCGATACACCACAGTAGTGCGTTGCGATTTTTACAATGGATAAAAATATCGAAGAAAGAATTTGTCTCAAAATTTGTATCTCTTCAACTGATGAAAATATTATAAAAGTGAAGGTTAGGGGAAGTCGTCAGGCAAGGATTAGAGAGATGGCAAGAGAGCTCGACATCTTTCGCGAGTGGATAGTTTGGTTTTGAAACGCGTTGAAACATTCATGGAGAGCATTATAACTGCCGATGAGGCATGGATTTATGAGTTTGACTTGCAAATAAGTCAACGGTCATCGAAATGGAATCCGTTTTTAGTCGATCGGCGAGATAAAACAAAATTCACTGAAGGGGCTGAAGGCCATATCAAAAAGTGCTTATGAAAAGTGTTTCGAAGACTGGTAAAATCGTTGGCATAAGTGTATTACATCTGGTGAGGACTACTTTAGAGAAAATAAATATTGATGAATATCGAAATATTTTGCGTTTTATTTATAATTTTCGGATACTTCGCCACAATGTATATTCAAATAATTTAAAAAAAATGATATAAGAAACAATTTAAAGATTTGTGAATCATATCAAGCTTACTTCAATCTGCCTGTAGTTATAATCTGATAGGTCAGTTTACTTCTTCTTTTTTATAATACCATTAATTAGGTTAAAATATGTTGCTGCTGGTACCGAGGCGAAAAAAGAGCAATAAAGCTTGCTTGTAGTGCCGAGAGTTTGGAGGGAACTAGGTGATCATCTTTCAAATATTTTGAGCATTTTTTCCAAAGCTTTCAAAGGCAAAAATAAAAGCTAGAATCCTTAACGAACTTCAAATAAAAGAATTAGGGATTGTGGAATCTCTCCGAGGTCACTTAATAATGAATAAAACAAAGCCTCGAAGAGTTTTAAAACAGTAGTGCATGGGTTTTCTGGAAACCATAGAGCTCGCAATTATAATGAGCTTTCACTGACATGATTACGAATTTCTTCAGCATCGGATGTCGAATGTCTCTAAAGATGCGCATGTTACATTCTCATTTAGGCAAATGTAAAGATAATATGCGAGCTTATCCGGAAGAACAAGTAGAACTCTTCCATCAAGATATAATAGAATTTTAAACACGTAATCTAGGCCAGTATTCAATATTGCGGAACATGACAGGAGACTGTTCCTCCATAATTCAAAAATTCCCGAGAATAAGATACACAGAAATCTCTTTTAATCATTCTAACGGCCACATTTTGTTCTAACTAAAATCAGTATATTTTTGGAGGGTAAGTTCTAATTAATTTAATAAAACTCATATGACATCTTAAGCGACATTCGCCGTTACTGTCATCGGTCTATCTCTCAAATACTCTCAGGAGTGCAGCTTTCTGCTTCAAGCGTTAGCACGTGCATAATGTATTTTCAATTGTTAGCTTTAATTTTGAATAATATGAACTTTGTATAACATTCCAGAATTATTTAGAAAGCAGAGCTATTCGAATGCAACTATGTCTACCCATATGGCATACAAATATACAAGCAAAAACAATGCAATTTGACGTTTTTGAAAAGAGCATGCACAAGAAACTTTCACATTTCTTCTCGAAGGTGGCAAGAACGAGACGTCAATGAACATAGTATTTTTGTAAAGCTGGCAAATAGTGCATTGTACCGACTCTCTGCCTTTCCAAACCTCTGTTATATGATTTCGCTCGAAGCAAAAGTCAAATGCATTTTTCAAAACTATAAATAGAGCAACAACTTTCTCGCTGACTGCGGTCAATAGGATACAAAAACAAAAATAGAAACAACCAAAAGCGTATATCTTGGGGGACGTTAGTAGACGCTTTCACATCTTTCCGGCGTCAAATCCTAGGGCTTGCGGACTGCTAAGTTCTATCCACATCAAAATCTAATCAAATAACAATAACTTTTCTAGAATGTATGATGTTTCTGCATTTATATAATTATCAGAGTAATTATCAGAGTAAACTTTGCATTAAATCTATTTTAAGACTTTTTGACATGAATACATAACCTCATCACAGTAAAGCGGCTTCGAAAAGCGAGCATAAAATACGAAAACTTCCTTTGGTCCTCCCCCTCCAACGAAAAATCCTTTCTACAATAGGCAGAAGAAATTTACATTACTGATATTTATATCAAACGCTATGAGCAAGAGCCGGCCCGAAATCTGTATACAAGTACTAGTACAAATATATCTCTATATATGTATGTACATATGTGCAAAAGTGAATTGACGAATATTTTTTTTATATAGTATATTCTTTATTATATTCTATATTATGCAGAATAATTGTGAATTCAGTCGGAGTCCATAGATATTAATAACTAGATATTTTAGAGTTAGGAAATGAAATTCGTAGGGCACACTTAGCACATTTAAATGCACGGAATGAACTTTTATCAATCAAAAATTCCCGATTTTTTTTTTTCAAATGATTACCAAAAGTTCAATATTTTGACAATAGTCCATTCCGTGCATTAAGGCTTACAGATGAAAGCGCCGCTAATCGGTCTGAATCGTGGAGGAAGTGCGAATTCATTTTTTCGAGGCACCTCTGAAACACATGTTGTACACAATATTTTTAGCTTAAAATATCTATTCGTACTATCGAAATATATATGTATTGGTAAGTGATAATAAAACTCTATCTGTTTACTGGTCTTAGAAATAAAGTCCTAAAAAATCGCTAGAAAAAACAGAGCGGCACATGGGATGGCCCCCTTAAAATGTGTACGGGTATATGGGGGACATTATACTTGTCTACGTCAACTTCGGTTGCACCGAAGCTGTAATACCATTTATATTCCATTAATAACTTGACTGTAATTAATTTAATTTAATATTCCATTAATAACTTGATATTGATCGATCAGTTTGAATGGCAGCTATATGATGTAGTGATTCGCTCTGAACAATTTCTTTGGAAAATTATATTCTTCTTCTTCTTAATTGGCGTAGACACCGCTTACGCGATTATAGCCGAGTTAACAACAGCGTGCCAGTCGTTTCTTCTTTTCGCTACGTGGCGTCAATTGGATATTCCAAGCGAAGCCAGGTCCTTCTCCACTTGGTCCTTCCAACGGAATGGAGGTCTTCCTCTTCCTCGGCTTCCCCCGGCGGGTACTGCGTCGAATACTTTCAGAGCTGGAGTGTTTTCGTCCATCCGTACAACATGACCTAGCCAGCGTAGCCGCTGTCTTTTAATTCGCTGAACTATGTCAATGTCGTCGTATATCTCGTACAGCTCATCGTTCCATCGAATGCGATATCGCCGTGGCCAACGCGCAAAGGACCATAAATCTTTCGCAGAACTTTTCTCTCGAAAACTCGCAACGTCGACTCATCAGTTGTTGACAACGTCCAAGCCTCTGCACCATATAGCAGGACGGGAATTATGAGCGACTTATAGAGTTTGACTTTTGTTCGTCGAGAGAGGACTTTACTTCTCAATTGCCTACTCAGTCCGAAGTAGCACCTGTTAGCCAGAGCAATCCTGCGTTGGATTTCCAGGCTGACATTGTTGGTGGTGTTAATACTGGTGGAAATTATATCCATTGCAGAGAAAAGGTCGTTTGTAAAATGTCAGATTAAATGAGACAGACAGACGGACAGCGCTAAATCGACTCATCTCGTCAAGCAGATCACTTACAAATGTATATATATGTAGATATATATTATTTATACATATATTTTAAAGGTTACGTCTATGTCTGGACGTTAAAACTTCGTGGCACTCTTCATATACCTTGCTCTGGGCCTAAAATAAAAATATATGCATCGAAATACAACGCAGAGAAACTCTTGCCAAACTCGAATACCAAAATCTGTAAGTCGCTCATAGTTCCCGTCCTGCTATATGGTATTTAGGCATGGACGATAACAACATCTGATGAGTAACCGCCAGACAAAGCAGAAGAAGAGGAAGACCACCACTTCGTTGGAAGGACCAGGTGGAGACATTTTGAATCTCCAAATGGCGCAAAACAGCGAAAAGGAAGAACGACTGGCGCGCTAATAATACATATATTCTTATTAAGTAAATAGATTAATTACGAACAGGTAGGGAAAGGCTAAGTTCGGGTGAAACTATTATCAATCAAATTATAACCTTAAAGTGCAAACGGCAACCAGAGGATCGGATCCAAACGAGTTAAAGTGTTAAAGTAAAGAAAACAATAATGGTATATGTTGTACTATATGGGAATTCGGGTGGATGCTTTCGCTTATTTTCACACTGTGATATAGGCATGTACCGAATTTAGTTTACTTTGTCGGGCAGGTCCCAGGATATGTAATCTCACTTAAAAGGGCGGTACCACGACCATTGTCTAATTTCACCCCGGCTCTTACAAAGCTGTCTAACACCATTCGTGGGTAAAATTTAATGTCTCTGGAGTTTTTTTACAGACTTATCGCGCTTCCAGTAATTTTTGTCCGCAGCGTTATATGGGAAGTGAGCGGGGTTACGTTCCGATTTTTTTCATTTTCATATTGTCGGTAGGAGTTCTTATAACGTTTATTTTGAACGAACTTGTTTATTTTGGTTTGAACGTTTTGAAATGTACATGAAACGTATTTGAGGACGGGGCCACGCTGTAGCAACATGTTGCAAGCGTATAAAAACATTTACAATGTTACACTGCACATTGGTGGAAGGCAAATTCATTTTGATTCTTTGCTAAATTTTCAATGAATTTCTTTGGTTCGTCAATACGATTAATGCTTCCGTCTTTGAGTTCCTCCTTGCACCTCGAATTCGGTAATTAAACTCAAAGTTAGCAATTGAAGTGCGATCCTATAATGCACACTAATAATTTGGACGCTATTTACACCCCACACGACAAAAAATTTCGAATTCGGATTTGAAAAGGAAAATTTCGTTGCATAACAATTAATCATATGATTCGCTTTTGTGCGACTCGTTTGCTTACCTGTTGTGTTTATCGCATTGTCGGCTGTTGTTGTAATTACACTCTGGCCGGCGGGCAGACCGGCTGACGCATTGTCCGCGGCCTCCATCGGAAACGCGGTAAGGTCGATTCGGATTCGTGTACCCTATGCAAGGACGCCACGATTTTAACACTTCGATACTTCAAACTTATTCTCTATAGGATATTTATGTGTATGTATTTGCATGTACAGTATATAATATGTATGTGTTTTTGGTTATTTCAGTTCAAGCGCACCTAGGCAATGAGACATGAAATTACAAAAGCGCGAAATTACAAAAAAAAACGAATTGTAGGTAGCTTAACAGATATACATACAATACATATATATAAGAACTAACTATTAATAATATTTTAATACACTAATTGCTTATTTTACTATTTTATATTTGTGCATATATGTACATATGTATGTATATATTGGTGTGCGCGTATTTATGCATATGTTGTGGTGCGATTATTTAGTTTCCTATTATCTTTTCTCTCGGAGAGATCACAACACAAACTCGACCAGTCGAAATTATTAGGTACAGGAGCTACAACAAAAATATGCATACGATATTTATATTTAGCACGCCGCAGAATAACGGAATTCATATGCCAGCTAGCGCACCAGCACACACGCGTATAAACACGAACACACAAACACACGCGAATGTGGTCTGGTAATGGCTCCCGGCCGTCGCTTCAGCGGGCTTATACACGACAGCCTGTAATCTTTTTCCTTCGCTGGTATGGTATTTTTAAAATTTTTGCTTTTCAATAATATATGCAAGTGGCCATATTCACACAAATATTTCACAATTTGCCATTTCACTTCGAAAACACTTTTGGCTTTTGCAAATTCACTTTAAAATTTGAATATGACGAATTCTCAATTTGATTTAACCCACTTTAAACGACACTTTTTCAACCGTTATGTGCTTGTTCCGACGCCCGTCGTCCACAAAGCACAACATTTCAGCTGACACCGTATGCACTCGTAAGACACTGCTAACTGTTACGAATTTCTAACGCCTTACAATTGCTTTCAAAATTTTCCAACGACGATCAACGGATTCGTACACCTTATTTTTACCTAAGTACTTATGGACGGGACGTCGCTGACTGACTACACATGTTCTCAAACGATCACTTCGAATATCCCGCACACGCTCTGCTTACTTGTATTATGTGTGTGTGTGTATGCAGGCAAAAGCCAAATCGGACTGTTCACGCACTGCTCCGCATCCAGCGACAACACCTCCTGGATCTCCGACAGTTTTCCTCAGACTGAGTAGTCGGATCAGCCGGCGGCCGGAGCAATGCATGGTGGCTCGTTGCCATCGCTGACACACATACGAACACTTACACATTCACACATACACACACACCTACTTATGGCTTTTTAGTCTGCTCCGCTATTTTCGGTTTTGGTGCGAGCGTTGCGTTCGTCATTGTGGAGCTGAGACGGCGGGCGCTTTGCGCTTTTCATGTGCAGGTCGTGCAGCGCGTATGCGGAACTCATCTGCACCCATGTGCCGGTGCGCTTGTTTGTTTATGTGCAGCTATGCGGCGGTTTGGCTGATCGCTGGCATGCAGGACAGCAGACAGAAAATGCAGGAGATCTACAGTGGTGCAAAAAGTGCAAAAAGAAAAACTACTCCGATTATATTAAAGAATTGTCGCTCTACTCTTCAGAAAATTTGGTCCAAATCACTGCGGCTTTAGGCCGACGGAGTTCTTGTATAACTTAATAATATATTTAATTATTTTTCAAAAATTTCTATATTATTGAATTATATTATTTATAAATATACCCTGCAAATTTCAAAACCATTCGTTGTGAACCGCGCAGGCAAGGCCTGAATCGAAGCGGGATTTTCCGCATAGACTTTAGACCTTACATATGTATCCCCACAGGAAAAAGTCTAACCGTGTGATATCACACCATCTTGATGGCCAATCGACCAGCCCAAAACAGACAATTATCTGCTCACCGAAGTGTTCTATCAATCAATTCATTGAATTATGCAATGTGTGGAAAGTGACACCATCTTGTTGAAACCAGAAATGAGCCCAATCGCTGAACAAAATTTAGCTCTGATCTTCTTGGAACTTTTCAAGAGTCCATAGAGTGAAGCGATGTCGCTTGGGAAGCTCGAGCGGCTGCAGTTCTTGCACAAGCTTTATTTTGTACGCTTTCAATATAAGATCTCGACGTAAAGTGCGGCAAGTCGTTCCATTAGCCAGTCCGTATGCGAACGGCGCCGAATCGATTCTCCACCGTGTTCGTGTAAACTATCAGCTACATACATAGCAACCGTTTTCTTCACTGAGTGATGGACGTGGTCTTCCCGGTCGAATATTATCCAATCATGATGGGTGATGGTGTTGCGAATAGTACTTTCAGTAGGCCGATTATGTTGACCATAAGTTGTGCGAAGCATCAGAAAAACATTTTTTACAGCACGTGATTTTTGTAATAAAATTGAAGGATCTGTAAACGTTGTTCAGGCGTAAGTTTTTCCATGATGAAATGCCAAACACAACAGACAGCCGAACGATTTTTTACTCGGCTTGCACTCCTGCTCTCTGAGAGCACTCGTCAACAACTCGGTATAAGGGAACTGTGGGACGGCATTTCAAACTGCTTACGTACAGCTGCAACCGAAACGATTGGTTTTCGGAAAGTGCAAAAGAACAGCTGGTACGACGAGGAGTGCCGTGTCGCAGCGGAGAGAAAACAGGCTGCCTACGTGCGTGATGGGATAGATACCGAGAGTTGAAGAGGGAAGCGAGACGCATTTGTAGACAGAAGAAGAAAGAGGCCGAAATGCGTGACTATGAAGAGCTTGAGAAGTTGGCCGACAGGGGTATTGCTCGAAAATTCTACGAAAAAATGCGGCTAACAGAAGGTTTCAAGACCGGAGCATACACTTGTAGAACCCCCAAAGGAGATCTAGTGACCGATGCCCAGAGCATACTTAAATTATGGAGGGAACACTTCTCCAGCCTGCTGAATGGCAGTGAACGCACAGCGCCAGGAGAAGGCGAACCCGATTCCCCAATCGATGACGATGGAGCAGACGTTCCATTACCCGACCATGAAGAAGTTCGAACAGCAATTACCCGCTTGAAGAACAACAAAGCGGCAGGGGCCGATGGATTGAAGGCCGAGCTATTCAAACACGGCGGCGAAGAACTGATAAGGAGCATGCATCAGCTTCTTTGTAAAATATGGTCAGACTAAAGCATGCCCAACGATTGCAATTTAAGTGTGCTATGCCCAATCCATAAAAAAGGAGACCCCACAATCTGCGCCAACTACCATGGGATTAGCCTCCTCAACATCGCATATAAGGTTCTATCGAGCGTATTGTGTGAAAGGTTAAGGCCCACCGTCAACAAACTGATTTGACTTTATCAGTGAGGCTTCAGACCTGGAAAATCAACAACCGACCAGATATTCACCATGCGCCAAATCGTGGAAAAGACCCGTAAAAGAAGAATCGACACAGACCACCTCTTCGTCGATTTCAAAGCTGCTTTCGACAGCACGAAAAGGAGCTGCCTTTATGCCGCGATGCCTGAATTTGGTATCCCCGCAAAACTAATACGGCTGGTTAAACTGACGTTGAGTAACACGAAAAGCTCCGTCAGGATCGGGAAGGACCTCTCCGAGCCGTTCGATACCAAACTAGGTTTCAGACAAGGCGATTCCCTAACGTGCGACTTTTTCAACCTGCTTCTGGAGAAAATAGTTCGAGCCGCAGAACTAAATAGAGAAGGTACCATCTTCTACAAGAGTGTACAGCTGCTGGCGTTTGCCGATGATATTGATATCATCGGCCCCAACACTCGCGCCGTTAGTTCTGCTTTCTCCAGGCTGGACAAGGAAGCACAGAAAATGGGTCTGGCAGTGAACGAGGGCAAGACGAAATATCTCCTGTCATCAAACAAACAGTCGTCGCACTCCCGACTTGGCACTCACGTCACTGTTGACAGTCATAACTTTGAAGATGTAGATAATTTTGTCTATCTTGGAACCAGCGTAAACACCACCAACAATGTCAGCCTAGAAATCCAAAGCAGAATAACTCTTGCCAACAGGTCTTACTTCGGACTGAGTAGGCAATTGAGAAGCAAAGTCCTCTCTCGACAAACAAAAACCAAACTCTATAAGTCACTCATAATTCCCGTCCTGCTATATGGTACAGAGTTTTGGACGATGTGAACAACGGATGAGTCGACGTTGCGAGTTTTCGAGAGAAAAGTTCTGCGAAAGATTTATGGCCCTTTGCGCGTTAGCCATTGGCGAATGCCGCATTCGATGGAACGATGAGCTGTACGAGATATATGACAACATCGACATAGTTCATCGAATTAAAAGACAGCGGCTACGCTGGCTAGGTCAGGACGAAAACACTCCAGCTCTGAAAGTATTCGACGCAGTACCCGCCTGGGGAAGCAGAGGAAGAGAAAGACCTCCACTCCGTTGGAACGACCAAGTGGAAAAGGACCTGGCTTCGCTTGGAATATCCAATTGGCGCCACGTAGCGAAAAGAAGAAACGACTGGCGCGCTACTGTTAATACGGCTATAATCGCGTAAGCGGTGTCTACGCCAATCAAGAAGAAGAAGATAAACACTTGTTTTATATGCGACGTGGTTGGACGCATATATAAATGATCACCATGACGAGCTGAGTTGATTTAATCATGTCCGTCTGTATGTATATTTGATCTGAAAATTTGCACCGAATCGTCGAATATGTCAAACAAATTGAACGATCAAATTCATGTCCTTGTTAGGAAAATATGTTTATTAACGAGCTGCTTGATAAAAACAGCTCAAAAATATCATTTATAAATTTGACATGGATTATTGTCCAAAGGAACTATACAATTCCTGAAGACATTATTCAGAATGAAGCTGTCATACAAACTAATCGATAAAAATCAAATTCTTTTAAGGAATCTGTTGTAATTGTGAAGAGAATTATAGTTTTAATGGAGCCCCAGTTAAATTTTTTTATTTGAACTGCATTTGTTATATGGTACACTGGTGCCTGATGTCATGTGTCGGAATTTTATTTCGATGATTCGTGTTTCAGTTACTTTTTACAAACATATCTTCGATTGATAGATCTTGGAGTTAGTATGTATCGACGGAGATAAAGTGATATTTCAAATTAGCCGAAGATAAACAGTTAAATTGATCTCCAAGGTCCATATGCATTATATGAAGCATTATATTATGTATTTAGAGATTGTTTAAATTAGTTTAAAAATTTTAAAACAACGGTCTCCCCATTCCACTTCTACTTCGTCATCACAAGTTTGAAAAATCATAAAATTAGTTACCTAAAAATATAAGAATTCAGTGTGAAATGAAAAATGCGGTATAACCTCAAAATTTAGGAAGAAACACAAGTAGCCTCAAGGTTCAAGGGGAATTATTCTTGTGATAAACGTGAAAATTCCTGATATGGGTACAAGAGTGTAGGGCCCTTTTAATTGGAAGTTGTGTACTTTTATATACAATTTTTATTATTGCAATTATTTATTTAATTTTATTTTTTCTGGTTTCATTATAAATATAAACAAGATCCAAATTTACAAAGTGTGGAATTACTTTCCTTTTGACACACTGGGTAGCAGCAATCAAAACGTCAAACCGGTAGTATGCTATTTCTCATTTTTAATAAATGATATTTTTGAGCTGTTTTTATCAAGCAGTTGTTTGCTCATTTTTCCTGTAATTTTAGAAATTCCTAATGCACCGGACAAAATTATAAGAGAACGTAAGAGACAGAGAGAGAGAGAGAGATTAAGTAGTAAACGGGCAGAAAGTCTCCCCATCTTTGATATTATCTCCCTAAACGCAAAAGTAGTGGGCGTCAAAACTCTTAGTATGAAGGCACCTAAGATACATTATCATAACGCAAAAGTTGTGTCCATAATAATATATACATACATATATTTACATAAGTATGTACATTTGTCTGCATGCCTTGGGTTTAATAAAAATAATATAAATAAATAGTTAGATATAGGACATAAGTACAGTGAACGCCCCCATTAACGAAAAGCTTTAGAAACATTCTCTTCTCGCCATTTTCTTAAGAAAAAAAATGCACAATGTACTAGCTATATTTCGATTGTGGGCATGCAGTTAATTTTTATCAAAAACAGTTACATACATGCATATGTCTCTTCTGTGGTTGTTGTTTAGAGACTGGAAATAGAATGTTAAAAAAAGGAATTTATTAAAATTATTAAAAAATCTTCCGGCAGATGAAATCGATTCAGATCATCATGATGTACGATTATTTGAATTATCAAAGATTCCTTCAAATTTCAAAACATACTTAACCAACCAATATAACCAACTTTATTCAAATTAGAATATATATATTTTTTTTAATAATTTGTTAAAGATTGGGGAAATAAAAACGCGTTGTCATGCATATTGATATATTATGAATGCTATTCATTATGTACTCATAATTGAAATGAGCTAAGCCTCGGTAAATAAACACACCTTTACAAACAGATAATCGAAGGAATAACCAAAATAAAATTTTTTGACAAAATGGCGTTAAAAAAAAACTAAATTTCGGCCACAATTTCGGACTTAAATTGTTTATAAAAAATTGAGAGTTGGATACTTTTCTCAAAATTTCTCTCATGATAACTTCGGAAATCACTTTATTGTTGCCGTCTGTATTATTTCAAGGGGGTATTCTGGTCTAGAAATTAAAAAAAAATTCGATTTTTTTTATATTTTCAAAGTTTAACTATTCAAGAATATGTGTACAAGAGGATTTTTCGAAATTCAAATTATTTTCGGAGCTATAGGAATTTGTCTGACGCGGCATCCAAACTGGTTCGGCCGGAACTAATCGAACAAAAGACTTTACGCGAAACTTTAAACGCGTTTTTCTTAAAACTGACTTTTTCGGAACGTTACCCAC
Source organism: Bactrocera tryoni (assembly GCF_016617805.1). NCBI lineage: Eukaryota > Metazoa > Arthropoda > Insecta > Diptera > Tephritidae > Bactrocera > Bactrocera tryoni. The sequence goes on from NC_052501.1 coordinate 35,993,641, forward strand.
GATTTCTCAGGTTCTACTGGACCGATTTACTTGAAATTTTTATAGTGTCTTCTTTATAGGCTTGTCTATGGTTGGAACTAGCCCCATCCCCAAATTTGTATTATTATTATTTTTAAAAAATTCAAAGTAGTCAGAAAAAGTGATCCAAAAAAACTTTTTTTTTCAGGCAGTCGCCATTTTATGAAAGAATTTTTTTCCCATTTTTCCGTAGTTCCGGTCATTGCGACATTATTCTAGATTAATAATCTTTTTTTTTTAGTTTCAGATAACTAGAAGGGTTGAAATCATGGGTATGGTCACGTGGAAATTTTTACGTACCCCTCACTTCGTCAGCTCATAATTTTTGAAATTTATGACTTTTTTTAGTTTTTAATTTTTTTCTGTACTCTTCTAAAATTAACAAATAACTAATAAAAAAAATGGATAGTAAAAATATTGTCTTTTTTTTACGACACTTTAAAAATTACCTGAAATTCATGCTTCTAGACCAGAATACCCCCTTAACCGTACTCCGACTTATTGTTTATAAACTTTCGACTTCTGCCAACTTTTTTTTGATATTTCAATTATTGGAAGCTGGTACTCTTCATTAGCTTCGATTATTGCTTTCGCTTTAACCGATAGCAATTTTTCTTAAGCCATATTAAGCAATACAACAAATTTGGTGATAATACGTATTCAACCTCCGAAGATAAATGCAATTCAAATTGCATTTGGTAAAAAATAACAAAAACCATATAACAGGACATTTTTTCACATGTTTTCTTTACTAGTGATTGTTGATACAAAGATGAGAAAACCTGAAAATGAAAACAAAAACAAAAGAGTAGTTGCAAGTTAATAACAAAAAACTCACAAACAATTTTATTAATCTAATGAAGGTGTGCTAACCTGGTGACGCGCAGTGTAATTGGTCGATAGCATCTGCGAAAAGATATTTAATGTCTACAAACCAACCAGATAAAAAAATAGAAAAAAACATTTCATAAAATTTTATTAATGAAATGAAATTTTATTGCAAATCGCCACTCCTTTTATCTGTATATACTTCAAATAATATACCTATGTATTTTATTAATGAAATGAAATTTTATTGCAAATCGCCACTCCTTTTATCTGTATATACTTCAAATAATATCTCAAGTAGTTATTATGATTTTTAGTATAAAATATAGTATGTATGGTAGTTTGTTCGTTCCTTCATCTCAATATTTCTTAATATATTTTAATCATATTCATACACATAACTATAAATTATTCGTACATTTTGTTTTAGTGACGTGTTTACAACTACTTCATAGCAGTTAATATTATTAAATATTAATAAAGATCAAAGAATACAATATTCTTAATAATATAAAAAATATATATTTATGTACAAAGGTATATTTATACTTAATTTTAGTCTTTGATTTGAAGTTAAAATCAATAAAAACGAAAATATTATAGTGTTGAGTTTTAATAGAAAATGTATAACTTATAACCAATAAACGAACTAAATAGGTACATAATTCTTTTTAAAAAACTGATTATATTATACCTATGTATTTTACCCAATTGCGTTCGCTAACTACTTCATTGAATTGTTAAAATTTAGGTTTAATACAATACAATTTCGAATATAAATTTTCAAAAATAATAGTGAACAGTAGTAGGAGTGTTTATGATTATTATCTTTTTGACATAAAGACATTTTTCGCACTTTCTTTGAAATCATTTGATTTCAATCAGAATGGCTAATAATATATGTATATTGATCTATAACAATATACAATAACAGTGTTTAATATATTATTTAATGTTCTTTAAATATCAGAGATGTTCTCAAAGTTAAATCTATATAATTAATTTTAATCATATTGCATTTGCTAATTGTACGTGAAAGGAAGCATGCTTTTCACTGTTTTCATATATGTAAATTAACACGACTTTTTTGGCTGTATAGATGAAAATAAAGCAAAATTACATTCATTACTTCGCAAATTGTATTCTTATATATTATGCTTCTTCAAAGTATTTATTGCAAATAATTATTATATTTGCAAATAGCGAAAGCTAGCTCAGCAAGTCGAAGCTGACTGTAATAATTACACAGCTCTTCAAAAACAATTTTGTTGCCTTGGATATCTTTGCAAATTTTGATACTTTCAAGTGCCCGGATTACGAACTTATTCATGAAAATATTCAATGTGCATATGCAATGTTTTGATAAATACCGGCTTGTTAGAAGAAATTGAATATCAAGCTAGGCTATCTCCGTAGTAATTTTGATACATTTTAAAATATTTTTCGAAATTATAATGAGGATCAGGGGAGTAATGGAGAAAAGATATTGCATTGCCAGATGACGGCTCATTACTACTAGTTCAAAAAAAAAGATTGGAAAGTTATAAAAGAAAATCCCATAAAAGGAGTTTAATTAAAATATAACATATGTTTTCGAGATTTGTCTCTTTGTTTTTAATGTTTTCTGATTTTTGTCAAGTAAAATGAAAACAAAGATTTAAAAATAAATGAGAGCAAATCTTACAAATTGATAGTTTCATGAACTGTAGGCACAAATATATTTAAAATCGATATTTTATCTAAGGCGACAAAACCAATGTAGACCAGTGTTATCGACAAATATTCATTATATCATTTACCATTTAAAAAGGGTACACATATTACAGGGGTATTAAAAGCTAAGCTAGCTCAATCTAAACGGAATAGAAATGCGAATTGAATTTCGTTTTGCCATGATGGCTTTCGTAAACGGTGAGAACCAGGCCAGAGAAAAACGTCCAAATACAGAGTGTATGCTCTTTAGGCGAGATTTTTTTGCCCAACGTGCTTCTTCTTTTTTTTAATTGTTCTATACCCTGTAAGTAAAATTATAATTAAATTTATATTATTTATAATATAAAAATAATATGTTTATACTCATTTAAATATAAAATGTACCAAAATACTTTAATATTTTTTTGTTGTGGACAATATATGCATATTTTATCAAGTGATCGATAATCTAAGTAACAACTATTCACAACACCTTTCACGACAGTGGCGAGTGATAACGATTTTATAAATATTTTATCACTTCACTTACATATACATATATGTATAACAGATAAAACTTTCTCATATTACTTACCGTTTGGTCATTAAATATGGCAGTTAATTGTGTAGCCAACATAATAAGAGTAAAAATTGCAAACAATAACGCTTCGAATGATAAAAAGAGTAACAAAAATATCGTTGCTGGTGGTGAATACGGTGAACATTGTCGCCATTCCGTATGCACACATTGCGCGAATTCAGTGACAACTAAGAACATAGAATGTATGGATATAGCAGCAATGTAAAACTGTGAAACCGTTAATCAACATTATTTACAAGCTTTATGTATTTGTATATGAAAACAAATACCTACCGTAAATAGTACAAAGTATTTCTGATTATTTTCACCGACGCAATTATTAACCCATGGACAGTGATGATCCATTTTACGAATACAACGCTGACATACTGAGCAGTGATGGGCGCGTTCCGGTTTAATGCTGCAACATTTCGGGCACTTGAAAAACATTTCACCTTCACGGTAACCCATCTGTTCGATCATTTCTTTTGTTGCATTTCCCCGTGGCACTGCACCGGGATCTGACAACATTGTACGAATATGCGAGGCGAAAGCGAGAAAGGCAAGTAATTGGAATATTATAATGTTTATTGTACTATACACCGGATATGGACTTGGGAGTAGTATCACACGCATTACGACGAATTCCGCGAAGAGTATTAGCAGCCATGTAAACACCGCGCAGACAATACCACAAATATCCTTTATTACCAAAAATGTAGAAAAGTATTAGACATGAAATATTATGAATTGATGATAATTACCTTTACACACCAAGCACGCCCTCCGCAGCAACGATTATGCATATCCCTACTGCCGCCATGTAGTGTTATATATTGAGAATGCATTCCTTTGATCCTCGCAATAATAATATATATTCACTCTTTAATTAGTAAGTTGCATATGCTAATGTTTTACAAAAAATACAATTGTTTAGTTATTATGAAAATCTTAGCTCGGCCATCATTTCAACAGCTGACGGTGTTGCTGCCACCTGTTTGCATACAGCTGAGCAAGCAATGGTGATGCCT